>NC_069502.1:718859039-718881539 GCF_027579735.1 Bombina bombina | reverse complement strand
TTTGACTACAAGTACTAATTGACCATGGATTCATACCTACATCCTAGGCCATTTAAAGAGATGGTGCCTTAATCCACCCCTGATTCCACTGACCCTAAAATGAATATCTCATTATCCAGCATTAGTTTATTTGTGTTTTTAAGTGTCTCCTTTTTTTTTATTTATTTCAATAAAAGTTAGGTTTTAACTTTTTTCTCCCAAAGAAATCTTGTTCAAGTATTAGCCATTAGGAAAGTGAGTACTTTGAGTTGTACATTAATATCAGTATGTCTAGCACTGATTCAATTGTGTCAGTTGAATGTAAATTGGTAAACAGTGCCAATCACAAGTTCTCCTTTATGCACTGAAAATAGAGAGAACCCCTTTCTTAATTACCTTTACATACAGCAAGTAAACATATCTGTACTCATTATTCAGCATGAAGTATTTCATTCCAATAGATAACTATTTAATTCAGGTGTCACTGCTTGCACTCACCATTCCATACATCAAAGCTGCCAAGCTCCAAACCAGAGGTAACAGAAAACACCAGATGCAGCACCGTTGATGTACAAACAAAGGAAACTCCACAGTACCATGCTTGTCCATGGACGGTGTTGCATCTGGCAGCTTTTGTTACCTCTGGTCTGGGGCTTGGCTGCAATCCAGCATCATGTGGCAAAATGTAACATTGCACTTGAGCTCTCTTATGCAGTGCTTTCCTCTGCATGATCAGGGCATGGCAATCACCCGTAAACAAGTTAGTGTTGCCACATCTGAAACTGCAAAGAGGATAAAGAATCAGTTTCAGCATCTTAAATTAATTAGTGGCTGTACCACAAAGCCTCAAAATTTAAGGCAGCTTAATACATTTTCCCTTAGTCTTTAATGGTGAGTTTTGTAGAAAAATAATTACATAAACTTGTATAGAGTATTGTGATTGACTACTAACTGTGAAGCTTGACTATGTAACAGTTTTTTGTCAGTTCTTGGACTGCCCAGCTGGCTACAATACTCTCAAGTCTCATGAATACGGCCATGCGCAAAAAACATTATAAACATTATAGACCAGACCAGTGGTCTAGTGGTATAGACCAGTTTTTCAACTCAAGTCCTCAGGGCCCACCAACAGGCCAGATTTTCATTATATCTGAACCAGAGCAAAGATTAAATAATCAGATGATCAGTAACAATGGTTACCAGGGCCAGCTCAAGACATTGCGCTTTCAAAAATAAAATGTCACCTATCAACTCTTTACTACACTACAATCTAAACCCAACCAGAGTCAGTTGTCTCAGAGATTAAAGTTCAGCAGATTAAAAATTCACATGAGAACATGCATATGGGCATCATATAAAAATAATTTCTGTTTAAAAACACTTTTATTCAGAATATCTCCCTATGTGCTGCCCCTGTCAAGTTCTGCATGGGTCCCATGGTCCTACCTAATCTAGTTGTAGAGACGACCTTATGGTTACAACCTTGCTCTCACCCATCAGTTAATATTTTCTACTGTACTCGAGTTCAGATATGAAATCTGACCTGTTGGTGTGCCCTAAGGCAGTGTTTTTCAACCAGTGTGCCGTGAGAGATTCTCAGGTGTGCCGCGGCAGACTGACAACAGTGCGGGGGTGTTTGTGAATGAATGTCAATATATCATGTATAGTTTGTAGGAGGCATGGCATGACAGCACAGTACAGTGTGTATATATATATATATATATATATATATATATATATATATATATATATATATATATATATACTGTATATATATATATCCTGTATTAGGCTACAATGTGTGATTTTGTAAAATTTTGGGATGGTGGTGTGCCACAGGATTTTTTAATGTAAAAAAGTGTGCCACTGCAAAAAAAAAGTTGCAAATCACTGCCCTAAGGGCTGGAGTTGAAAAACACTGTGTTAGAAGGACACTTTCATTGTCAATATTATTTTTATGCACCTTAGTTTTTTTTTGTGCTTTAATAAAAGTTATGTTTCAATATAGGGTTGAGTATGCCCTAAATTAGTTTTTTTGCCTTTCAACCTAACTTGGTGTCACCTTTCAAGCATAAGCTAGAGTGTGCAAGTAACCGATACAAAGTTAGATTTCCCTTAGGCCTTTTCATTTAGGGGCCAAACCTAAAAAAAGTGCCCCTCTAGATGTGGAATTCTATTAAAAAAGCGTTTTTCCCTGCAAGATGTCTCCCATAGAAATAATAAGAGCACTCTACTATGTAGAAGTTTGCAATGGAAGACTAAGTACACAGGGAGAGCCTGGGGTATGTTTAAACTTTCATATTATGCCTAATACAAATCAAAATATGCTGTTTTCATTGCACCATACCTTAAAATCGCTGTTAAATTTAGATGCAAAGGTTTTCCTTTCAGAGTAATAAGTGTTTTGAGTATTTTGATAAAAGCTTGCTACCTTTTAATTTGCAAGAAAAATCAGTGAGATGTGTAGGGTGTTTAGAGAATTATGCTGGGGTTTGGAAGACAATTTCATATATGCCCATAGAACACTCATGTTCAGCCCATTTAATGATAAAACAATAATTACATTACATTTTATACTTATAAGTAGCAATTTACATGTGGGTTTTTGCACATCCAGTGTACTTAAATTACAGTCGGCTAGATTACGAGTTGTGCGTTAGGCTTAAAAAGCAGCGTTAGCTGGTCCTAACGCTGCTTTATAACGCCCTCTGGTATTACGAGTCCTGCAGGTACAGGTGTACCGCTCACTTTTTTGGCCAGACTTGGAAATACCGCAAATCCACTTACGTAAATTGCGTATCCTCTTTTTTCAATGGGACTTGCATATCGCCGGTATTACGAGTCTGACAAAAAGTGAACGGTAGACCCTCTCCTGTCAAGATTGGTACCGCAAGGTCAGTTTAAGGTCAGTAGTTAAGAGTTTTACACTACAACGCCGTAGCATAAAACTCTTAACTAAAGTGCTAAAAAGTACACTAACACCCATAAACTACCTATTAACCCCTAAACCGAGGCCCTCCTGCATCGCAAACACAAAAAAAATAATTTTAACCCCTAATCTGCCGAACCAGACATCGCCGCCACTATAATAAATATATTAACCCCTAAACCGCCGCACTCCCGCATCGCAAACACTAGTTAAATATTATTAACCCCTAATCTGCCATCCCTAACGTCGCCGACACCTACCTATATTTATTAACCCCTAATCTGCTGCCCCTAACCCTAACACCCCCTAACTTAAATATAATTTATATAAATCTAAATAAATATAACTACCATTAACTAAATTATTCCTATTTAAAACAAAATACTTACCTATAAAATAAACCCTAAGCTAGCTACAATATAACTAATAGTTACATTGTATCTAGCTTAGGGTTTATTTTTATTTTACAGGCAAGTTTGTATTTATTTTAACTAGGTAGAATAGTTATTAAATAGTTATTAACTATTTAATAACTACCTAGTTAAAATAAATACAAAAGTACCTGTAAAATAAATAAAAAACCTAACCTAAGTTACAATTACACCTAACACTACACTATAATTAAATTAATTCCCTAAATTAAATACAATTAAATAAAATTATCTAAAGTACAAAAACAAACAAACACTATATTACAGAAAATAATAAACAAATTACAAGATTTTTAAACTAATTACACCTAATCTAATCCCCCTAACAAAATAAAAAAGCCCCCCCAAAATAAAAAATCCCTACCCTACACTAAATTACAAATAGCCCTTAAAAGGGCCTTTTCTGGGGCATTGCCCCAAAGTAATCAGCTCTTTTACCTGTAAAAAATATTACAAACCCCCACCCCCAACATTAAAACCCACCACCCACACAACCAACCCTAACGCCGGGTTTGTAAAAACCCATAATACCTGCGCTGTCTGTGAGCGGTGAGCATTAACTGCTCGTTAGCACCGCACCCCTTATAACGCAAAACTCGTAATCTAGCCAAATTTATGCTGTGCATATTTAATATGGTATATTCCTGTGTAATTTACATATAAATTTTACATTTTTTATAAAATACAATTTTGTCACCATTTTTTATGCAATTAACAATACCATTTTTTCATGCACATTTTTGTGTGAATAGATTAATAATTTGTTTTGTATGATTTGAAATTATGATTTTCATTATGCACATTTGTAATGTATGCATCTCCTTCTCATATGAAAATGCAGTATACACCCCATAGCGAGATACCCTGTTTTCATGGTAAATAGTGGCTTTACACAATTCTACCTGGAAATAGAGGTACTGGTGAGAATTCTTAAAGAATCTCACCAGCCCAAAGACCGTTAGAGAAATGTGGCCTTAGTCCCCAGATTTTAAATTTTTAGTTTCCAAATTACATTGTAAATTACAAAACCACTCCAGACTTTTATTTGGATTATAACTATCTTGATGGGGCAATGGGTTTAAAATGGTAAAATCATTTGGGGCATGGCAGCTAGACATATCTACAGTTGGAGGACTGTATACACATAAATAAAATAAACAGGATTTTTAAAGTAGCTTGGACCCATTACATATGGAGACAGTATGATAATCAACTTCCTGCTATGCACACCCCTTTCCTGTCTGCAAAGCAACCAGTGCATTTTGATGACCAAAACTACTATTGTTATCTTAATATGGTATCAGTGGCAGGACTATCTGTCATCCTGTGCATTTCCCATGTAACTTGATTTCTAAAGTCTGCAAACTATGCATTTCCTCATAAACTTTGTGCCTTGACAGATATGAAGAAAATATATTGCTTGTACCATATACTTATTTTGCTTTTTCTAGAATAAAATGGATGTGGACTGGTCATTTCCTTACCACAGTGTCAAACTTATTGTGGTTACAAACTGTTTTATGTATTCTGCATGTGTGCACTCACAGATACATTTTTAGCTCTAATTTCATAGCATATGTGGGGGAATCACCACAGTTGTGGTCAAATCTTGCTGTATAGGCCATACTTGTAATCCCTTAAAGGGACAGTAAACACACTGTAATTTAAAGAATTTAAAAGTACCAGTGGAACCTTCATGATGTTAAAATGTGAATAGCTGTATTAAGAATGTTATATATATATATATATATATATATATATATATATATATATATATAAAACCTAGTGTTACTCTTCATCTGCCCCCTTCTATTTTCTGCAGTGTAGTGACATACGCCTAGATTTGGAGTTTGGCGTTAGCCGTCAAAACCAGCGTTAGAGGCGCCTAACGCTGGTTTTGGCCGCCCCCTGGTATTTGGAGTCAGTCAGGAAAGGGTCTAACGCTCACTTTCCAGCCGCAACTTTTCCATACCGCAGATCCCCCTACGCCATTAGCGTAGCCTATCTTTTCAATGGGATCTTTCTAACGCCGGTATTTAGAGTCTTGGCTGAAGTGAGCGTTAGAAATCTAATGACAAGACTCCAGCCGCAGAAAAAAAACAGGAGTTAAGAGCTTTTTGGGCTAACTCCGGTTCATAAAGCTCTTAACTACTGTGCTCTACAGTACACTAACACCTATAAACTACCTATGTACCCCTAAACCGAGGTCCCCCCACATCGCCGCCACTATAATAACTTTTTTAACCCCTAATCTGCCGACCGCACACCGCCTTCACCTACGTTATACTTATGTACCCCTAATCTGCTGCCCCTAACACCGCTGACCCCTATATTATATTTATTAACCCCTAATCTGCAGCCCCCAACGTCGCCACCACCTACCTACAATTATTAACCCCTAATCTGCCGACCGCACAGCGCCGCCACCTACGTTATCCTTATGTACCACTAATCTGCTGCCCCTAACACCGCCGACCCCTATATTATATTTGTTAACCACTAATCTGCCCCCCACAACGTCGCCGCCAGCTACCTACAATAATTAACCCCTAATCTGCGGACCACACCTCACCGCTACTATAATAAAGTTATTAACCCCTAATCCGCCTCACTCCCGCCTCAATAACCCTATAAGAAATAGTATTAACCCCTAATCTGCCCTCCCTAACATCACCAACACCTAATTTAAATTATTAACCCCTAATCTGCCGACCGGACCTCACCGCTACTATAATAAATGTATTAACCCCTAAAGCTAAGTCTAACCCTAACACTCCCCTAAATTAAATATAACTAAATAAATTAACTCTTATTAAATAAATTATTCCTATTTAAAGCTAAATACTTACCTGTAAAATAAACCCTAATATTACTACAATATAAATTATACTTACATTGTAGCTATTTTAGGATTTATATTTATTTTACAGGCAACTTTGTAATTATTTTAACCAGGTACAATAGCTATTAAATAGTTATTAACTATTTAATAGTTATCTAGTTAAAATAATTACAAAATTACCTGTAAAATAAATCCTAACCTAAGTTACAATTAAACCTAACACTACACTATCAATAAATTACTTAAATAAAATACCTACAGCCAATCAGATTGAGCTCGCATTCTATTGGCTGATCGGAACAGCCAATAGAATGCGAGCTCAATCTGATTGGCTGATCCAATCAGCCAATCGGATTGAACTTGAATCTGATTGGCTGATTCCAAGGTCTTCAAGATCAGCCGCTCGTCATCGGATGGAACAACATAGAAGATGCGGCTTGGATGAAGATGTTTGCCGGTCCGGATCTACTCTTCTGCCCGGATAGCATGAAGACTTCTGCCCGAAGATGGACTTCTTCATTTGCCGCTTGGATCAAGACTTCAGCCAGAGGATGGACGTCACTCTTCAGCCCCCGCTTGGGCTTGGATCAAGACTTCGGAGGCTTGGATCAAGACTTCGGTGGACGGATCGGTGAACCCGGCGTGGTGAAGATAAGGTAGGAAGATCTTCAGGGGCTTAGTGTTAGGTTTATTTAAGGGGGGTTTGGGTTAGATTAGGGGTAAGTGGGTGGTGGGTTGTAATGTTGGGGGGGGTATTGTGTTTTTTTTACAGGCAAAAGAGCTGAATTCTTTGGGGCATGCCCCGCAAATGGCCCATTTCAGGGCTGGTAAGGTAAAAGAGCTTTGAACTTTTTAAATTTAGAATAGGGTAGGGCATTTTTTTATTTTGGGGGGCTTTGTTATTTTATTAGGGGGCTTAGAGTAGGTGTAATTCGTTTAAAATTGTTGTAAAATATCTAGTTAAAATAATATAAATTATTTTAACTAGATAACTATTAAATAGTTAATAACTATTTAATAGCTATTGTACCTGGTTAAAATAATTACAAAGTTGCCTGTAAAATAAATATAAATCCTAAATTAGCTACAATGTAATTATAATTTATATTGTAGCTATATTAGGGTTTATTTTACAGGTAAGTATTTAGCTTTAAATAGGAATAATTTATTTAATAAGAGTTAATTTATTTCGTTAGATTTAAATTATATTTAATTTAGGGGGTGTTAGGGTTAGACTTAGCTTTAGGGGTTAATACATTTATTATAGTAGCGGTGAGGTCCGGTCGGCAGATTAGGGGTTAATAATTGAAGTTAGGTGTCGGCGATGTTAGGGAGGGCAGATTAGGGGTTAATACTATTTCTTATAGGGTTATTGAGGCGGGAGTGAGGCAGATTAGGGGTTAATAACTTTATTATAGTAGCGGTGAGGTGCGGTCGGCAGATTAGGGGTTAATTATTGTAGGTAGCTGGCGGCGACTTTGTGGGGGGCAGATTAGGGGTTAATAAATATAATATAGGGGTCGGCGGTGTTAGGGGCAGCAGATTAGGGGTACATAAGGATAACGTAGGTGGCGGCGCTGTGCGGTCGGCAGATTAGGGGTTAATAATTGTAGGTAGGTGGTGGCGACATTGGGGGCGGCAGATTAGGGGTTAATAAATATAATATAGGGGTCAGCGGTGTTAGGGGCAGCAGATTAGGGGTTCATAGGGATAACGTAGGTTGCGGCGGTGTATGGAGCGGCAGATTAGGGGTTAAAAAAAATATGCAGGGGTCAGCGATAGCGGGGTCAGCAGATTAGGGGTTAATAAGTGTAAGGTTAGGGGTGTTTAGACTCGGGGTACATGTTAGAGTGTTAGGTGCAGACATAGGAAGTGTTTCCCCATAGGAAACAATGGGGCTGCGTTAGGAGCTGAATTCTGCTTTTTTGCAGGTGTTTCGGCTCAAAATGCCCCATTGTTTTCTATGGGGGAATTGTGCACGAGCACGTTTTTGAAGCTGGCCGCGTCCGTAAGCACCGCTGGTATTGAGAGTTGCAGTGGCGGTAAATTATGCTATACGCTCCCTTTTTGGAGCCTAACGCAGCCCTTCTGTGAACTCTAAATACCAGCGCTATTTAAAAGGTGCGGCCAGAAAAAAGCCAGCGTAGCTAACGCACCCCTTTGGCCGCAAAACTCCAAATCTAGGCCATAGAGAGCTGTCCCACACCCTCTCTATGTAGCAATTATAACTAGTGGGCATGCACAGATCTTCTATGCAGAGGCCCGTCCACCAGTGCACACCAGTTGTGGAATAGTGCACGTGTTGCTCTGCTACATCACTCCAGCCCATTGAATGAAGCATGTCGTGTGGCAACAGCACTAAGGGCCAGATCACGATTGGCGCGCTTACAGTATTACTAACAGTAGCACACAAGCGATATCGGGTTTACGGCACCAGTTTGCTCATGTCAGAAGTAGCTTGCATGTTACAAAGAAAGTAAACATGTTCGCTCAAGTGCAATTTAATTTAATGCGAGTTAGGTTAGTGCGGCTTCAGAGATCTGGTTCCGCTTGAATAGAAAGTGTCACAAAAAAAATCACAAATACATTTAAAAGTACACTTACACTCCAAATAACACTGTCTAATAAAAAAAAATCACACAAAATATTGCACACAAAAATTATAAGGGTTCAAAGATATGAGGTCTCAGATGTTAGAAAAAAGGCAGGCAAAGGGCTAATATGTGTGTGTTTATATGTGTGTACATTTGTATATTTCATGTGTTTACTGTTTATTTACTGTACATATTTCACATTCCAATGTATTTCAATTACAAGATAATGTATTTTTATTCTCAAATACACATTTATATATATATATGTATCCAAGGAGGTATAAGCACTCACAGTAACATCCAATTATGGAAATCCAAAATGCCCGGGGTGCTTTTAAAATTGTAATACAGTCATCCAAAAGTAAAAAAGCACTCACCGGGTCTTTATGCAAACAAGTAGTTTAATGTGACGTTTCGGGGTGACACCCCGTCTTCAGACAACTTTATTACAGACAAAACAAGTTACTCACCCTTTATAGCTGTGTCCTGCTCCCAAATGTGTATCAGCTGATGGCGTACCGGAAGTCAGACAGCCGCGCTGTGAACCACCGCGTCATCGGTTGTAATGGCGACCAGGACGCTCATCAGCAATCTATGTTAAAACTAAAAACAAAACCGTATAGACATCGAGAAGGTATATATAACCAAAATTCTCACACATAATAATATGGCAGTTTGGAAAGAGCAGCATTGCACATCAAGCCTAATCTATATATCATACGAAAAAGGGGAAATTAAGTCTCACAGATCTTTACATAACAGCATAAATTATATAAATCGAGCTGCCTAAAGCCTCCATAAAAAAAGATCCGTAATATAAGTGTGGAATATAAATATTAAACGGGGATATATTAATCCTTACTCCGTGTATTTATATTAAGAGGAACCTTTATGTACTGGTCCCTGGTATATAAGTGTGCAATTAGCACAATTCTACTATTTTTCTATATACATAGGGTATATCATATACGCTGCTCACATATTCCAGGTGATAATGAAATGGAGGCCAGGTCATATTAACTATTTGCTTAACTGATGCAAATTCAAATCCAGCCCTACGATAGTGGCATAGGAGGCATAAGTCTACCCTGTATCTAGGGTCATAATCAAGAATAGAGAATAAATAATAAAAACATAAGAAACACAGAAAAAGTGGTGGTAGCGACATATTGTAAACTTGCTGGTCAGAAAGAAACCAACTTCATGGCATAATTAGTCAAAGAAAACAATGACAATCCAAATTAACATTCAGTCCTTGAGGGGCCATAGTACCCAAGTTGAAGATCCACCTGGACTCTCGTTGTAGTAATAGTCTCCCTCTATCACCAGCTATAAAGGGTGAGTAACTTGTTTTGTCTGTAATAAAGTTGTCTGAAGACGGGGTGTCACCCCGAAACGTCACATTAAACTACTTGTTTGCATAAAGACCCGGTGAGTGCTTTTTTACTTTTGGATGACTATATATATATATATATATATATATATATATATATATATATATTCATCAGGAAGAGAACGGCACTCACTGGGTCTTATCCATAGCAGTTTAATACATATAATGTTTCGGGGTCTCCCCCTTTATCAAATATACAGACAGGTAACCTGTCTGTATATTTGATAAAGGGGGAGACCCTGAAACGTTATATGTATTAAACTGCTATGGATAAGACCCAGTGAGTGCCGTTCTCTTCCTGATGAATATATACATAATTACTGAGCACCCTGGGCATTGAGATATTACAAAAGGGATACCTGGAGTGCTTTACCGATCTTTGATGTCTATTTTTATATATATATATATATATATATATATAATTATATATACATATATATATATATATATATATATATATATATATATATATATATATATATATATATATGTGTGTATATACCTATACCTGCATATCTATTCCTTTAGAATTAGATATATAGGTATAGATATGTATTTTACATGAACAGTATCATATATATATATATATAGATTAGACATACATTTAATAATAAAAAGTACATGATTTTCTATGTGAAGAACAAAGGAATGTAAAATATGTTTCACTATTAAGGTCTTAACACGGTTAGATTAGCGCACATGAAAATTTAGTAATCTTAAGGCAAATCATTGAAATATTACATATAAAATATTTTAAAAAATATGTATATATAAATTATTACAAATTATTAAACATACTGTAAAATATATAGATATATTCTATGAATTATTAAGAATATTTTACAGTAGGTTTAATAATTTTTTAATAAAAAAAATTTAAAATATTTTATATGTAATATTTCAATAACGCACCTTAAGAATACTACATTTTCACGTGCGCTAACCAGACCGTGTAAAATCGAGAAACACATTGCGCAAAATGCATATTTTACATTCCTATGTTCTTCACCTAGAAAATAATGTACTTTTTATTATTAAATATATATTTCTATATATATCTGATACTTATAATGTAAAATATATATCTATATATTAGCGCTGTGGAATATATATATCTATAGGAATAAATATGCAGGTATAGGTATATACACACATATATAGTGATGTCGCGAACCTAAAATTTTGCGTTCGCGAATGTCGAACGCGAACTTTGTCAAATGTCCGCGAACCGGGCGAACCGCCATTGACTTCAATGGGCAGGCGAATTTTAAAACCCACAGGGACTCTTTCTGGCCACAATAGTGATGGAAAACTTGTTTCAAGGGTACTAGCACCTGGACTGTGGCATGCCGGAGGGGGATCCATGGCAAAACTCCCACGTAAAATTACATAGTTGATGCAGAGTCTGGTTTTAATCCATAAAGGGCATAAATTACCTAACATTCCTAAATTGTTTGGAATAATGTGCTTTAAAACATCAGGTATGATGTTGTATCGATCAGGTAGTGTAAGGGTTACGCCCGCTTCACAGTGACAGACCAAACTCCCCGTTTAAAGGGACAGTCTACACCAGAATTTTTATTGTTTTAAAAGACAGATAATCCCTTTAATTACCCATTTCCCAGTTTTGCATAACTAACACATTTATAATAATATACTTTTAACCTCTGTGATTATCTTGCATCTAAGCCTCTGCAAACTGCCCCTTTTTTCAGTTCTTTTGACAGACTTGCAGTCTAGCCAATCAGTGCCTGCTCCCAGATAACTCCCCGTGCACGAGCACAGTGTTATCTATATGAAATATGTGAACTAAAACCCTCTGATGTTTCACAGTCAAAAAAGTTTTTTTAAAAAAAATTTACACTACTGTTACAACAGATATGAGTGGTGGCACTTAGCAAGTGGGCCTGGCACACACGCTGGCAGGCAGGCAGGCAACTGCAATTAGATTACACTAGCAGACTGATGTTTCACAGTCAAAAAAGTTTTTGTTTTAAATATTTACAATACTGTTATTACAAATATGATTGGTGGCACTAGTTGGCAAGTGGGCCTGGCACACACGCTGGCAGGCAGGCAACTGCAATTAGATTACACTAGCTGACTGATATTTCACAGTCAAAAAAATTATTTTTTTAAATATTTACAATACTGTTATAACAAATATGATTGGTGGCACTAGTTGGCAAGTGGGCCTGGCACACACGCTGGCAGGCAGGCAACTGCAATTCAATTGCACTAGCAGATTGATGTTTCACAGTCAAAAAAGTTTTTATTTTAAATATTTAAAGTACTGTTACAACAAATATGAGTGGTGCCACTAACTTGGCAAGTGAGCCTGGCACACACGCTGGCAGGCAGGCAACTACAATTAGATTACACTAAAAGACTGATGTTTCACAGTCAAAAAAGTTTTTATTTAAAATATTTACACTACTGTTATAACAAATATGATTGGTGGCACTAGTTGGAAAGTGGGTCTGGCACACACGCTGGCAGGCAGGCAACTGCGATTAAATAACAGTAGCAGACTGATGTAAAAGTTTAAAAAAAAAAAATTAAACTAATGTTACACCAGATAGGAGTGGTGGCACTCAGGATGGAAGTAGGCACAGTATATGCTGGTAGCCTGACACACAGGCTGGCACTAGTGGCTCGCTGGCCTGGCAACTAAAATTAAATAACAATAGCAGACTGATGTAAAAGTTTTTTTTTTTTTTAATTTACACTGATGTTACACCAGATATAAGTGGTGGAAAACAGAGCTATTAATCACAGTATATGCTGTGGGTCTGACACACAGGCCTGATGGAAAATTAAATTAGATTACACTAGCAAAATGATGTAAAAGTTTTTTTTTTTTTTAATTTACACTAATGTTACACCAGATATAAGTGGTGGAAAACAGAGCAATTAGGCACAATATATGCTGTGTACCTGACACACAGGCCTGATGGAAAATGAAATTAGATTACACTAGCAAAATGAGGTAAAAGTTTTTTTTAAAAAATTTACACTAATATTAAGCAGATATAAGTGGTGGCACAGAAGAATTAATCACAGTATATGCTGTGAGCCACAGGCTGACAGGCAGGCAAAGGGCTGAAGTTCTAGCCCTAAAAAGGGCTTTTTGGGGTGCTGTCCTTACAGCAGAGACTAGATGAATCCTTCAGGACTGTAGTGGACACTAAATACACTAGCCTAGCTATCTATTTCCCTATAATATCAACAGCAGCAGCACTAAACCTCCTCTCACTAAGACAGCAGGATCGTTATGACTCTAAAATGGCTGCTGCCCAGTAGCTGGGAGGGTCTGGGAGGAAGTGTCTGCTGCTGATTGGCTGAAATGTGTCATCAGACTGTGAGACACAGGGTCAAAGTTTCATCAATGATGACTAATAGGGGGCGGATCGAACATCGCATATGTTCGCCCGCCGTGGCGAACACGAACAAGCTAAGATCGCCGGGAACTGTTCTCCGGCGAACAGTTCGCGACATCACTACACATATATAGAAATATGTATTTAAGAATAAAAATAATATTATTCTGTAAGTGAAGAACATTTGAATGGGAAATACGTACAGTAAATATACATTAAAGCACATATAAACACATAGATAAATATGTATACATATATAGACATATATATATATATATATATATATATATATATATATATATATATATATATATATATATGTGTGTGTGTGTGAGTGAGTGTGCATTGGAGCCCTTTCAGTCAAGTATTTGAAAACATGTATAATTATATTTATGCAATATTCATATTTAATTAAATGTTTATGGTTTTTAGTGTAAATATTTCCCATTCCAATGTTCTTCACATAGGGGAATATGTTCTTAGTGTTTATAAACATATATATATATATATATATATATATATATATATATATATATATATATATATATATATATATATTGGGAGTGATAATTAGTGATCCACTCATAATCTAGCCCTAATTGTGTGAGCGCTATAAACGTACCCAGAAGAAAAAAAATAAAACTTCAAGGGGGCCAGGCAAAAGGATTAAAAGTAACTAATATTGATAAATAAATTAAAGATATGTATTACAGTTTGAATGGAATATATTCTATTATTAAAAAATTTATTATTAAAAAAAGAGGGTTTTTCAGACCGCCGCTCTTGCTCTACTGAGCGGGTCTGGTTTTCCCCCTGAATGCATCTGGGCAGCTGTCTAGTCACAGCCTGGCCCAATCTCGCCATTACACTCAGGGCAGCTCGCTCCTGCTCTGTCTGATAGCGGGAGCAAGATGCATTGAGTGTAATGGCGTGATCGGGCCGGGCTGTGACTAGACAGCTGCCCAGATGCGCTCAGGGGGAAAACCAGACCCGCTCAGTAGAGCAAGAGCGGCGGTCTGAAAACCCCCATTTTTTTAAGCAAATTTCACTGGCAATATTATGTTGAATAAAGTTTGGCTAAGATAATGTGATATAATTCTGCAGAATTATATAACATTATTTTCTAGGTTTACTGCCCCTTTAAAGGTACATAATACTAATATGCTAAATCCCTTAAACGTGATGTAGCATAACTGTAAAAAGCTGATATGAAAATATCACCTGAGCATCTCTATGTAATATGGAACATATTTTACCTCACAATTTCTTCAGCTCACCAGAGTAAGTGCTCTGGAAAAAAACCAAATGCGTATCAGCATCAGCATTGTTGCTTTGCTGTGATCTCATGAGATTTCACTGAAATCTTATGAGATTTCATACTAAACTTCCTTAAACTGAATAGGAAAATAACATGACTGAGTCTGCACATGACAGATGCACACTCCCTTGCAAGTTCTGGCACATGCATTTTGATTGGCTGCTTAAAGTCTCTTTACAGTGAGGTGTGAATACTTAGGACATTTTGAGGTAAATATCTTCCTTTTTTACATAGAGATCTTCCGGTGATATTTTCTAATCAGCTTCATGTGCTTCAACATTTGGATATCATGTCCCTTTAACTATACTATCAGTTTAATAAACTATCATACTGAGTGAGTTTGAAATGTTTGAAATGTATATTTTTCTACAATTGGTTTTCAATTGCCAAAGTTTACCTGCCACTTGCCTTATTTGGACAAGCCAGTCTGGACTTGTTACTGGAGTAGATACAGCCAGCTACCGTCCTTATGTTATGTAATATTCTCTGCTGAAGCTAGTCAGATACAAATATGTAACAGGGTTAGGCTTATAAAGACTACAGCACATTCTATTGGAGAGATAAATTAAAGGAAAAAATAGAAAAATAAATAAGAAATATATATTGTATTTTTTTTTTTTTTTACTCTACATAAGTAAACATTTTGTATTACTATCTCAAAGTGTTTGCTATCCATTTAAAGAGACACCAAAGTCAAAGAAAATGGTCAAACTCAGTAAACCTTTTTCTTATTGTCTTATTGCTGGCACTGAACTGTGTTTAAATCTCACAAATGGGTTAAAGGGCCAATTAAAATTCAGATAGAGCATGCAATTTGTAACAAGTTTCCAATTGAATTCAAGTATCTTCTACTATGCTTTGTTGTATTGGTATCCTTTGTTGAAAAGCATACCTTGGTAGGTTCAGGAGCAACAATGACCTACTGGGAGCTAGCTTATGATTGGTACACATTTGTCTTTGGCTCATCTGATTTGTTTATCTAGCTTCCAGCATTGCTGCTCCTTTAACAAAGGATATTAAGAGAGTGAATTATATTTGATAAAAGAAGTAAATTGGAAACTTGGTTAAAGTGTTGTGTTCTATCAGTAAAAATAAACATTTTGGCCTAGATTTCAAGTGGAGAGCTAATTTATTGTACGCCCTTTGCAGGCATGCGATAAATAAACAGCCATTACAAGTGCTGGTTTATTGCCACTGCGAGCTTTGCAACCATTGCTGCGCTACTTACCCCCTTCGTCAGGCGCTAGTTCTCATGCTGTGTCTCACAGCATGAGAACGAGGCTCCCATTGGAGCCTATGGAAGCATGCTCTCATGAGCGCAATGCTTCCCAGCAATGCCAACGCAAGCTCGTGTTCGCATTGCTGTCAACTTGTAATACCAGCGCACATTAGTGTGCGCTGGTATTATTCAGTTAAGCGCTAATATCGTTTGTGCGCCACTGATATTTAGCACTCCACTTGTAATCTAGGCCTTTGTGTTCCATGTCTCTTTAAACTCATAGATAAAGACAGCTGCAGATTAATGAACTTCCACTTCAGAGGTGAAAATGTACGGGTATTAGTGGGTACATAGATATATCACTTATTATTGGCTCAACAACCTATGTTCAGCTCAGGATCTGCAGTGCATTGCCGAAAATTGTTCTAAGTATGTTTTATCCGATTTGCAGGTTCTTGAAAGAGGCATAAAAGTATGTTTAATATAATTCTATCAAGTTTCAAGACCATATTACATACTTTCCATGCCTAATCATTTTAAAAATATCAAAGGCACCTCTTGTACGTTCCAGTGCCCTCAAAAGCCCACCCCAGTAAATTACTCCAATTTTGGCTTTTGATTGGCTGGGGGCACAAGAGCACCCAAAGTGACACAGTTAGCACCTATTTGAAGAGCAGAGAAAAACACTGGACTAGGGCATAAGCTTTCAGTATGGTAATTTGGGCTTCAAAAACAATAGTTATATAAACTGACATTAAAAAATACTTGTATCGTCCCTTTAAGGAACAACTTTGAAAGCAAATATCACCTCAAAACAATTAAAATATTTTTACTGGATCAATGGACACTGTTCCCTGGCCTTCACCAGCATTATCCCACAATAAGACCTGCAACATACAATAGGTAGTTTGTTCTTGCACAGTAAATATTGTTTAATAAAGTTTTACCATTAATATGCTAATGACAATCAGTATTTGTTATCTATGTTTTTCTGAGACTGCATAGTTCTTAGAGGACAGTTAAAACTGATAAAGTATTAAATGTGTGGTATGAATTGCCCATGTGGTTGGGATCTCAAAAACAGTTAAATATGAACTGCAGTAAACTATTCAAAAACATGAATTAGTGAACTAGATGTATATCTGTTTAACTTCAGACAGAAACCTTTTTCATGTTGTGACGGATACCCCCGGCTACCCTGACTGGGTAGCTCCGCCAACAGGTCCTGCTTCCTTCCTGCCGACTGCAGCTATGTAGCTGGCAAGTGACCACAGCCTGTAGCCACCCCTGATGACCGACAGCACCAGTACTCAGGTTCCCACCCTGTGGCAGACTCCAGCTACCCAGGCTGGATAGCTCTGCCTGAGGATCCTTTCTCTGCCTGGAACAGGCTGCTATGTAGCCCAGGAAAATGATTTTAGCTGGAACCAACCCAAATAACTAGACAAACTAGCATTCAGGTTAGACAGGAACTGATTTTATTGAAAACATGCACTACTTTTATACAGACAGCTCATCTTGATAAGACCTTGGACAATCCCACTATTTTCCCGCCATTCCTGCCCCTCCAGACAGCCCGGCACCTTCATAGGAGCCACATTCCCACATAATCCCAATACATATGGGTGGCAGTTTCGGGGTGATCCCGGTGGAGCGGCATCACTTCCTAGGTGTCATTTTAAAGCTCTCGTCCCCAGATTTCATAGTCCAAAAATTCAGTATGATTCATTTCTGGGGACCGGAGTTACAGTCCGTTGAAGTTATGGGGTTAGGGGTGTCCAAAACTCCCGGTTTCCAAAGGAGCTCCCCTCCGGCAATTCCACCACCCCTTGTACTCCGCAGGGGCTACTAATCCCAAAAAGAGCGGAGCTCTGGGGCACATGGTTGCTGGAGCGACCTGGGTTAAAGTTAGCGGGTGTTCTGTTGTCCTGGGGCTGACCAGGAGTTCCAGGAGCCTGGCCAGCCTGTGACGGGTTGGGCAGGTGTCCGTTGTGAGGTGGCCGACCGGGAGTTCCAGGAGCCTGGCCAGCCTAGGAGGGTTTTCCTGATCATAAACCAACTCTTCTCTGAACACAAAAGGAAGCCAAAACAAAGCAAACAAACAGCTTCCAGAGATGGTGGTTGCTCTGAGGAGCCCAAAACCACTGAGAAACAACAGGGGTGAGGTTGTAGGGGGTGGGGATTTAACCCTTGCAGCCCAGTATCCGTGACAACTCCCCCCTTCCAGTTCAGCAGACCCAGCTAGATCCCCACGGGTCTACTGGGGAATGTCCGAGGAGCATTCTATTTCAGTCTGCCGGGAAAGTCCATCAGCATTACCATTGCTCTTTCCTGGCCTATACTGAACGTTAAAGTTAAAGGGCTGCAGGGCTCAACTCCATCTTAGTAGACGTCCATTATCTCCCGACACTCGATTAAGCCACACCAGGGAGCTGTGATTGGTGAGGACAGTGAAGGGTCTTCCATAGAGGTATGGTTGTAATTTCTTGAGGGCCCATACCAGTGCCAGGCATTCCTTCTCCACCGCCGCATAGCCTACCACCCTGGGCAGCAGTTTCCTACTGATGTAGGCTATGGGGTGGTCTTGTCCTTCTTCATCTAGCTGGCTTAGTACTGCTCCCAATCCAAACATGGAGGCATCTGTGTGGACACAGAAACGTTTGGTGGGGTTAGGCGCGGCCAGGACTGGGGCAGAGATCAAGGCAGACTTGAGGCTCTGAAAGGCGTTTTCACATTCTGATGACCACAGTACCTGTCGGGGCAGTCTTTTACGAGTCAGGTCGGTCAGGGGTTTGGCTAGGGTGCTATAATTGGGGACGAACCTTCGGTAATAGCCGGTGGTTCCTAGAAAGGCTAAGACCTGGGTCTTAGTTCGAGGAGTGGGCCAGTTTGCCACTGCCTCAACCTTGGCGGGCTCCAGCCGCTGCTGCCCACAGCCTACTCGGTGGCTCAGGTACTGGACTTCTGAGCGGCCTATGGTGCATTTGTCGGGTTTCAGGGTTTGCCCGGCAGTTCTGAGGCGATCTAGAACGATGCCCAGGTGGATCAAATGATCCTCCCAGGTGTCGCTAAAGATGGCGATGTCGTCCAAGTAGGCACAGGCATAGTCTTGAAGGCCATCCAGCAGGCGATCCACCATCCTCTGAAAGGTGGCTGGAGCGTTCTTCATCCCAAACGGCATGACCTTAAACTGGTAGAGGCGGAAAGGGGTGATGAAGGCGGACTTGGGAACGGAGTCAGGGTCTAGTGGGATCTGCCAATAGCCCTTGCAGAGGTCAAGAGTACTTAGGAAGTGACCCCTGGTGATTCTATCTAAGAGGTCATCGACGCGGGGCATGGGATAGGCATCGGTTGTGGTTCTGTCATTGAGCTTACGGTAGTCAATGCAGAACCGGGTAGTACCATCTTTCTTGGGGACCAGCACCACCGGGGAGGCCCAGGGACTGTTGGACGGTTCAACAACACCGAGGTCCAACATTACTCGGAGCTCTCTTTGCATACTGTCTCTGACAGCTTCAGGTACTCTGTAAGCTGCCTGTCTCAGTGGAGCTTGTCCCGGCTTTTCCACTCGGTGCACAGCCACTGTGGTGTATCCAGGGACATTGGAGAACATCTCCTGGTGGTCCTCTAGTAAATGCCGGATCTGCTGACTCTGTCCAGCTGCTAACCTCTCATCCAAGATTATGTTGGCTACTCCTTGAGGGGTCTCATATGGCCCTGGGAGCTCTGGCATGGGACGGCTCTCTGAGTCTTCCATAGCCGGGGCACAGATAGTGGCTACATCTTGGGGTCTTTCTACATACTCCTTGAGCATGTTCACATGAAAGGTCCGTTGGACCCGATCATCGGAGCATTTTGCTACAAGGTAGGTGGTGTTATTCAATTGTTCCACCACCCGGTAGGGCCCTTGCCAGGAAGCCTGTAACTTGTTCGTTTTGACAGGTTTCAAGGCAAGAAACCTCTGCCCTACTGTGAGAATTCGGCTACGAGCATTACGGTCGTACCACCGTTTCTGTCTCCTTTGGGCACTCTGCAGGTTCTCACGCACCATGGCAGTGAGGTCCTTCCGCCATCCCTGAACTTCAGGACGTACTCCGCAACGGAGGGTCCTTCCTCCCCTGCTGATCCCTCCCAGTGGGCTCGCAACAAGTCTAGGGGCCCCCTTATTTTCCGGCCATACAGCAGTTCAAAGGGTGAAAACCCGGTGGATTCCTGGGGCACCTCTCTGTAGGCAAATAGAAGGTGCGGCAGGAATTTTTCCCAGTCTTTGTGAGTAGCCGAGAACGTCCGAAGCAATTGTTTCAGTGGCCCGTTAAACCGTTCACAAAGCCCATTGGTCTGGGGGTGATAGGGGGCACTGTACAGGGGTTTTATCCCACACAGTTCCCAAAGCTTTTGGGTGACCTCCGCTGTAAACTGGGTCCCCTGGTCAGAGACCATTTCTCGTGGGAAGCCTACTCGGGTGAATACCCGGATCAACGCACTGGCCACCGTCTCCTCCTGGATTTTCGCCAGAGGTATGGATACCTAGTGGTATAGTCTACTACTGTGAGTATGTATTTTTCCCGGAGGGACTAGGTCTAGGTAGGGGCCCTACTATATCCACAGCGATTCTGCTAAAGGGTTCGTCAATAACGGGGAGAGGGTTAAGGGGGGCTTTCGTATGGTCCCCGGTCTTCCCTACCTTTTGACACACTATGCAGATCCTACAATATTCCTTAATTTCTCGCGTGATTCTGGGCCAGAAAAGATCTGAGTAAGGCGATGGTGTGTTCGGGAGTTGCCTAAATGCCCGGCCAAGGGGATATCATGTCCTATTCGAAGCAGGTTGGACCGATATTTTTTCGGTACCACCAGCTGACGTTTGGGCACTGGCCCTTTCTTCCGCCGGGAGACCTGATACAACAGGCCGTTATCCCATTGGAAACGTTCTTCCCCGGGGTCCTGGGGATCAGTCCCTACTCGGTCTCTGAAGGGGGTAAGGGTCGGGTCGCTCAGAGTCTCTTGGGCAAATTCAGAATAGGAGGCCCAGGATAGTTGGTCGGGAAGGAGGGCAGGAAGCGGGGTTGGGCGTTGGGGTGTGAGAGTAGGCCGTCAGGGAAGGAGAGGAGTCGGGGTTGGGGGTCTTACCTGGGTCCCCAGCTGTGGTGTATTGGCTTGCCGCTGAGCTTGCCTGCGGGTGGTTACTGGGCAGGTGTTTTGCCTGTGGGTGGTTACTGGGCAGGTGTCCAGGGGAGTATCCCCCAAAAAGGTTGGAAACAAGTAGGCCGAGGTCGTTTCCTAGTACAACATCTCCGGGAAGATCTGGCATAATGGCCCCGTCCACAGTGCGGGCCCCAGCGCCCCAAGCCAGATGAACACAGGCCATAAGGACTCGTATCGTGGCACCTCCGGCCACTCGAACAGCAAGAGTTCTCCCAGTAGCGGTAGAAGCGGAGGCCAGATGAGGCTGGATCAGGGTAATGGTGGATCCAGTGTCCCGTAACCCTTGAGCCGCCTTTCCATTGACCCAAATGGTCTGGCAGTGGTGCTCACGGTTGTCTGTGGACGCCAGGTAGGCTTCTTGTAGGGTGCCAACCTCTTCTTCAGCCCATTCAGGATAGTCAGCCGGTGCATAAGCATAGTGGGCAGCGGCTGAGTAGGTTGGGGCGGGAGCTCTCACCCAAGCTGTGGGCTGGAGGTGTCTTGGCTGAGTGGCTGGCTGTTGTCGGCCCCAGCTTGGGCATTCCCGCCTGAGGTGGCCGGGGTGACCACAGGAAAAATATCCCCGTGAGTCCCTGACTCCGGCCGGAGGGACAAAGGCCGGACGGCCCGGAGGCTTATTGGTAGCCGCTGGGGATCGGACTACCACCGAAGCTGTGCGGGGAGTCGATTGTGGGGCAGAGCGAACTTGGTGGCGGGCATCTGTGTACTGATCTGCTAGGACAGCCGTCTGGTCTGCTGTGGTGGGCTGCTGGTCCTGGACCCATTCTTTAATCTCGACTGGAATATGATTATAAAAATGTTCCAGTAGAAAAAGCTGTGACACTTCTGCCCCAGTAGTGGCCTTGTAGCTGGCTAGCCAGGACGTCATCGACCTGGAGAATTGGTCGGTCCATTCTGGGAAAGGCTGTTCATCCTGCTTCCTTAGTGCCCGGAACTTCTGCCGGTGGGCCTCTGGTGTGAGCCCATATCGGGCAAGGATACGGTCTTTCACCTTGTTATAATCCTTTTGGTCCTCAGAAGGGGTAGCGTGGAAAGCTGCCAAAGCCCGCCCTGACAATTTACAGATCAGGACAGACAGTCTATCGGCATAGGCTACCCCCTGCAGTTCGCATTGGGTCTCAAAGACCTGAAGGTAACAGTCAATATCCTCCTCCTCTTCCTTGTAGGCTCGAAAGGCCCCATGGGGTAGCTTGTGTGGTTGAAGAGCCGG
>NC_069502.1:718744039-718856539 GCF_027579735.1 Bombina bombina | reverse complement strand
CATTTCACATAATAAGTAACTAAATAAATGAGATAGTTTAAAAGCAGCATGATAGGATACAGACTATGGATAAGAGCCCAAATGAACAACAATATGTCAGCTGCAGGATTTATGAATAGTTTAAAAATTCTCTGCAAGTTTTGTGCAAAGCTGTTATAAATCTTACACAACATGTCATTGTATAGGACATGTATTAATATGGTAAAAGGCTGTAAATCTGCATTAAACATCAAAAGGAGTGACACATGCTAAGCTTAGAGTCTTAAAATGTGCAATACAAAATGCCTGGCAGCTAAACTGCAGCTTCTAATGGGTCTTTCTTCTTCTTGGAATCTAGCTGAGTTGAGTGAAAGTTTTATAGGGGAATATATCACTGTAAAACAACCCCCCTTTGTCAACACAACCCAGTTCTCAATCTAAAAGTTTCACATTTTTGTTTTATTCACAGACATTTTAGTGAAACTAACAAATAAGTAACAAATAGGTCCAATCCAAAAAAAAAACCTGTGTAATAGCAACAAGTTAGTAACAGAAAATGATGTGCTCATAGTTTGATTTATTGACAATTGAGAGATTTGTGAATTAACTTTTTTTTATTCCTTTGTCTCTGTGAAATTATTTATATTTACAGATTTTCTCATACGTATTCTAAACTTGGATATCTACTTATATTTAACCTTGTATCTTATTTGGGCATCTTTTAAGTCTTTTTACTGAAAGGGACATGAAACCCAAACATTTTCTTTCATGATTCAGATAGAGAATAAAATTTTAAACAACATTCCAATTTATTTCTATTATTTAATTTGCTTCATCCGTTAGATATCCTTTGTTGAAGAAATAGCAAAGACCATTGTTGAGCCAATCACATGAGCAATCTATGTGCAGCCACCAATCAGCAATTACTGAGCTTATTTACATATGCTATTCAACAAAGGATATCAAGAGACTAAAACTGATTAGCTAATAGAAGTACAATGGAAAGTTGTTTCAAATTGCATGCTTTTTCTAAATCATGAAAGAAAAATGGGGTTTCATGTCCCTTAAAGGGACTTTGTACACTAGATTTTTCTTTGCATAAATGTTTTTTAGATGATTCATTTATATAGACCATCTGGGAGTATTTTTATGAAAATTTATAATTTTGCTCATTTTTTTAATAATATTGTGCTGATTTTCAGACTCCTAACAAGCCCCAAAGTTTTAGATGTATACTGATGTCTACAGAATCCTGGTTGTGTACTGGTTGGTTCTTTTCATATCCAGGGGGGGGGGGGGGTTGTCTGCCTGTTCCTGTTTCCTAGCCCCTTTCACTGGGTGCCCCAGCCTAACTGCATCAACAGTGCTAAACTGCCAGCTTCTAAGTACATTTTTAAAAAGTTTCATACTGGATTTTTATATCAGTATCTGTGCATAAACTTCTTTATGGTAGTGTATATTACATGCAGTTATAGGAATATTGCTGTATACTGTCCCTTTAAACTATTCTCAGACACTATGTAGGTTCTTTGTATATATATATATATATTGTGTAAACATTTTTTTGTTTATAATTAAAGTTAAAACCTGTTCATAACCATGCAGATTTCTAAGACATGTTTAATAAATATCACTGACATTAAATTAAATTATCTTCCTAATTCATCTAAAAGAGTATTTTTAAATATATTTTGTATTAAGAATGTTCCAGTGCTGAAAAAAATGTTGTGCTTCATACTAATAAAGTTTGTTGCTGTCTTAAAGTTTTTTGCTGTCTACCAATAGCACTGTTCCTTATCAGTCAGTGAGCTCCTGTCCCAAAAACCAGGAGCAACAATGCACTACTGGGAGCTAGCTGCTCATTTTTGTGTGCACATATATTCCTCTTGTCATTGGCTCACCTAATGTGTTCAGCTAGCTCCCAGTAATACATTGCTGCTCCTTCAACAAAGGAAACACAAGAGAATGAAGCAAATTTGATCACAGAAGTAACCTGAAAGTTGTTTAAAATTGTATGTTCTATCTGAATCATGAAAGAAAAATGTGGGATTTTCACATAATTGTATTATGTATATGTTTAATGCGCATGATAGAAAAGATTTTTGAGTTACATTTATAGACTGCAGGGACATTTTTGCACTATTATATTTTTTGTGTATTTGTTTTAAAATGACTTCCAAATTATAAGTGAGTAATAGTAACAAAATGAAAATATAAACTGAGGGTGGGAAAAATAATAGGTGGGTTGAGTCCGTAAATGGATTCATAAAGGTTTTAAGAGTAAAACTGTAGTAATCAGTAGGTGGAGTAGAATACAATATTATGGGAGGACACATAAGGGATAGAAGAAAACAATAAACTCAAAACTCACTAGGGGATATAAAACAATGGAGTTTTATTTACAAGATGGGTGATGAAATGTGATATAGTGAATACAACATATAAACACATAAAGGAAATACAAATAACGACTTTAATATATGCTTAAAGGGATATGAAACACACATTTTTTTCTTTCATGATTCAGATAGAGCATCTGATTTGAAAAACTTTCTAATTGATTTCTATTATCACATTTTTCTTTCTCTTTTTGGTATCTTTTGTTGAAAAACAGAGACATAAGCTCAGGCGCGTGCAAATCTCTGGAGCACTATATGGCAGCGGTTCTGCAAGAATGTTATCCAGAGGGTCCCTCTGAAGAAGCGTAACTGTGAAACGCGCGTCAGGGGTCTTTTTCTTTTGGGAGCTTGTTTCCCTTTTAATTTGCTTACTGCAGCGTTCTCTCTAATGTTTGTGGTTATACCATAAGTAATAATTCCACCAGTGCTTCAATAGGATAGGCTTATTGACTATTTACCAGCTCTGTATTGCTACAATAATGTTAATGGTTATTTATAGCTCCCGGATTGAAAGAGTTTAGCTTATTATTTTGCACTTGCATAAAGCAGCCTTTCTTTCTTAATTAAAGAGCAAACCACAGTGGATTAATATTTATATATGTTATAATTAACTTAGCTATGGTTTAAATGTTTTTAACTTTTGTATGAGTGCGGCTTGTATGTCTGTTATACTTAACTATTAATAAAGTAATTATTCGTATGATTGGGATATAAGAATGACTTTGCATTAAAGGGACACTGAACCCAATTTTTTTCTTTTGCGATTCAGATAGAGCATGCAATTTTAAGCAACTTTCTAATTTACTCCTATTATCAATTTTTCTTTGTTCTCTTTCTTTCTTTATTTGAAAAGTGCTCTGTCCATCATTCAGCAAGAATAACCCAGGTTGCTCACCAAAAATGGGCCGGCATCTAAACTTACATTCTTGCATTTCAAATAAAGATACCAAGAGAATGAAGAAATTTTGATAATCGGAGTAAATTAGAAATGTGCTTAAAATTTCATGCTCTATCTGAATCATGAAAGAGAAAAATTGGGTTCAGTGTCCCTTTAATCTATTTTTCACCTCTGTAATGACCTTTTGGATTTAGAAATTTGGATTAGGCATACTTTCTTAGTTGTTTCTTTTGCCTGCAACTTTTATTAGAGTTGTTCATGTTCTCTGCCTTTATCATAACTAGATGTTCTTAATTGATAAGTGACAAAGTAACACAGCACCCTAGTTCACTAATAGGCATTACTTTATCTCCACCCCCCACACACACACTTTTACACTCACATATACCCAAAAAAACAAACAAACGTTTTACAGTATACAGTTTGTTCTCCTCCTAGACTATTGTCCTGCAATTATACATGTAAATGTTATTTTATTTCTAGCATAAAAATGACTGATCTAACTAAGCCTTACAGATATATATGTACAAATACTAACCCTCCCTTCTTCAACCTAGGCTGCCTCATTCCATTGAAATCGTATATAGTAAGCCGAGGTCACTCTTCCTCATTGGATAAACAAAGTGTAAGTAAGGTGTAAATTTGAAGCAGTTGAAGCTTTTGAGGATTTATGGGCTCAGTCACATATTTAATTGCTTCTTTTTGCTTCTCTGCCACCTGAGAGGTGGTGAGATCATTGACCGCCACACTTGTTCAAGGTGATTAACATTCATTGCTATTGTGCAATTGCTCGAGAGAGAGAAGCTCTTGTGCACAGTTACATTTTGCCACGCTATGCAGCATTGCAATTGACGAATGCGGGCAGACAGGTTCGCAACTAGTGGACCTGTCTGCCTGCAATTATGATAAATGATGCCTAATGGCTGATATGTGAACTGACTGCACATCAAAAACCATCAATATATTCAATTTTTTTCTGTAAAAAAAAAAAAAGGTTGTATATGGTTTTCTTAAATAAAGTGTATAATAAGCAATTCTGGATTCCATAGTCCTCTACACCCTCTGTGGGCCAGATTACAAGTGGAGCATTAATTAACGCTCTCGCTCAAGCGTTAACTGCACTAGAAATAAGCTGTTTGCTTACATACATATACATCATTAGACATGTATATGTATGTATCTCTTTATCAAAGCCATTTGCCTGCCTTTTTTTCTAACACCTGAGATCTCACATCTTTGAGCCCTTATAACTTTTGTGTGCCATTGTTTATTGTTATAACTTTGAGTATATAGTATACTTTGTAATGTATTTTTGATGAGTTTTGTGACACTTTTTTTGTTTTGCAAAACAGTTAACCAGAGATTGCAGTAATCATTCTAGTGTTAATCGCGATAACGCTCAAGCGATCACGTTTACTCTCAACTCGTAATACCAGCGGTAGGCCTGATAAGCACAAACACCCGTGATAAACCCCTTATCGCTTGCGCTCAAACATTTGCATTTCACTCGCAATCTGTGTTGGCATCCCAGTAATTACAGACAGGTATAATAGTAATATTTCCATGCAATGAGTCAATGCGTGTCTCTTGCAGAGAGACATGTTCTGTCTGTTGTGTTAAAGGGGTATTATTATTATTATTATTATTATTATTGGTTATTTGTAGAGTGCCAACAGATTCTATAAACAAAGGCGGAGTACAACAAAACAATTATAGGGATCAAATGGGTAGAGGACCCTGCCAAGAGTTGCACTGTTGTAGTCAGCTCTTAAAGTGGATGTAAAGTCAATGCGATCGCTCATTCTCATATTGTTAACACTAAAAATAAAGTGCACTTTAATTCATGCTTTTTTTACAATCTCACCTGAAATCGATATATGTACTTATTTAGCGACAATTCTTTTACTTGCTTCCTCCGCCCGCCATTTTGTCCCTCATTTCTACTTTGATTGACACTTGATTAAACTAATCCGCTGTTCCCCCCCGGGGCGTTCAGCCCCTTTTCTGAAACGTCACGCGATGTTAATGCACATGCGTTCCCAAACTGATGACCGATTCCGAAGCAATGTGCGTCCACGACTTGCGCATGCACAAGCATTTTTAGCAGTCCTTTGCATCAAGATTCCAGGAGAGTAGAAAGTATTGATCCTCCGCAAGATACGCTGTAAGGATGCATGCGCATTAAAAATCGCGGTGCCGATATCGATTGCGTAAGCATTATGGAGTGCATGCACATATTAGTGAGACAGTGGTAAACGCATGCGCAAATGGAATACTCCTCGTGAACGCGCTTTTCAACTACGTAATAGAGTGGGCAGGACCACTCTATACGTTATGCGGTAGAAATACAGGAAGAGCTGGATGGGAGGAGTTGGAAAGGAAAACGGAGCTAAGTTGATATATAAAATATAATGATAAATTTTCAAATTTTTTAAAAAATAAAGCAGCGGTTTAACTGATCTTTTGATTGTGAATTGATAGGGAAGAATAATTAAGCAAAAATTTACATTCACTTTAAGAAGGTGATCTACAAACAGCTGGACTCTTAGGCTTACATGATAAGGGGGTTCAGGGGATAACAATGGAGGAGGGGAACTGGTATAAAGAAAGGTTAGCATAGGTTGTATGCATCCCTGAACAGTAGAGTCTTTAGGGGGCACTTAAAAAATTGTGCTAATTTTGTTTGTTTTTTATCTAAAAAAAAAACATTTTTCAAGTTGCATAACAATATTTGTTGTTCATTGAAAAAACTGTTGTTTCTGTATCCAATAAACAACTTATTCTTATAAAATTAGAGAGGTGTGTTCCTTTCCACCAACTGAGTTCTGGGAGTTATCACCATTAGCCACTAAGCAATTGATTTCTTGCTAGTATCTTTTTTAAATAATTGTTGTGCTTTCAAATATCTAATAGAACATTTACAAACATAAAGTCCATGTAATTAGGTTTCAGGTGTCATTTTGTGCCACAGAGATTTAGATAATCACATGACATTGTAGCAGATTAGTGATGGGAAATGGGAGGATCTTGACTGAGATTATGAATGAAGGTTTGGGAAGGTGAAAGTGACTGGTAGAGAAAGAAAGAAGATTCTTGTAAAAGAAAATTTGCATTGAAGATGGGACCCCTGTAGATTTTAAAAAGCATATAAGAATAGTGAAGGGAGGGGAGCAGATCTGAGTAATAGACAATGACTTGTGACAGAGTAATTTGAGGATTGGCAGTAGGTCTGATGGGTGTGTTACTTGGGAGGGAAAGGTTGATATGAGGCCAGGAGACAGGTGAATGGAGTCAGAGCAGAAGTGACTGAGATATCAAACTGTCAGAAAGCTGACAGGTTTGCAGTAGCTACATAGTCCTTTCCTCTATTGATTAAAAATAATCAAGTGCCCTTTTTAACCCCTTGGCTCCCATAGGAATCTGCTGTGAATTGATATCAAATGCTTTGAAATCTGCTCTGGCAGCCAATGGGTTAATAGTTGCTTGCTATCCCCCAAAAAATAAAAATACAGTCTAGAGTGTTTGAGAAACATTTTCATCATGATATAAAACTAATATTTATTCTGATTTGTATTGTTCTTAAAGGGTCACTAAAATTAAAAAAAAATCATATTCATGATTCAGATAGAGCAAACAATTGTATATATATAAAAAAGTTCCAATATACTTCCATAATAAAAAAAGTGCACAATCTTTTTATATGCACACTTTCTGAGGCTCCAGCTCCTACTGAGCATGTGTAGAAGAGCACATTATATAACTATATGGATTTTGCTGATGGCTGTCACATGATATAGGGGAAGGGAAATTTGTACTATTTTTTAACTTTGCCAGAAAATATTCTACTGCTCATTTCAAATTCATTGTGATTGCTATTGCATTGTCTTTTTAATGTGTATTTATCAACAATTCAACTATATTGTAATTAGTGGTCCTTTAAATCCTTTTTTCATAGAGAGCTGAAATCCATTTAAACACCATGTAATACAATGTACCTTTATAGTATAACTTACTTTTATATTACTGCTGTGTAATTACAATAATATAAGGGACTGTTATGACATTGCAAATGCATTCTAATAAAAAGGACATATTATGTATTACATTGTCCAAAGTTTTCCATTGATGGGTTGTGATGGGATTTTTTTTTTTAATCTCATTTTATAAATTCAATTTGTTGCAACAAAATATTTACATACAAACACACTTCAAATGATCAGTTCCTTAGCAAGACAGATGTCACTGCCTTACATATGCACAAAGACTCAGACGCATATACATAGGATAAAAACAATGGGTCAGTTTATATAGACAGAGGGAAAGGAGATGCATTTTTTAAGGAACTGAGTAAAGCCAAACACGCCCGAAGCTTAGGGTGAATTGTGATTCTATGGGCTGATCACATCATACTTTATATTGAATATTATACATTCATTATGTGTAGTAATATGTCCCAAACTGTTTATAAGAGTATTTTACTAGTCATCATGTTATAACTTATGCATCCTTTTTTGTTATTCCAATACTCATCAATGACACCTAATATAATATGATCGTTATGTTGTATGTTAGTTTATATATTATTTTTGTCTGTTTATAAAACTAGAAACATTAAATCAATACATTTAGCCTAACATAAAATATATGACTCAATGGTTAATATATATATTCAATATATATATTCCCTTTAAATCACAGTAAGTTTGCAAAAGCAGTATAGATATTGTTAGGGTTAATTCTATAAAATCTGGAAAATAATGTCTAATTGTTTATCTTTATACTATAGAATATATTATGTATGTATCTATCATCTATCTAATCTATCCTTTGATTTGTACATTGTAACATATTTTGGGGCAGATATTATTGTACTCCCCAAGATTACATGTGACCTAGGGGCAAGGATTTGTTCTTGTTGACATCTACTTGAGAGAGATCACATCTACAAAAAGAGTGTGCAGACGAACCAGAAGAGGGAAGAGGGAGGAGGAGGGGAGGGAATAAGTTGGGGGATGCTTCTTTTTTTCCATACAGGTAGGTGTCAACCATTCACAGAGAGCATTGGTTTTGCAGCAGCTGACAAAACTGAACAGACAAGTCCCAGGGCTCAGACTTCAATCTTGTTATTTCCTCTAAAAGAAGCACAACACTGCATTTCTAGGACTCTGCAGTCTGCTGCCAGATTTTTTTTTTACAAAACCTGCACCATTTGTCCATTTATAGATCTTTTTATTTTATCAGGGATCTATTAATCTACAACAATAGAACAATTCTAAATGAATTGTTATGGATTTTAGGAATAGAATTAATAGATATTGCTGACAAAAAAAAAACACGTTTGTTCTTTCTATTGATGGAGATGAGCAGTGGCTGTTAGAGGAGATGCTGAGCAGCAAGAGGACAGCGGCCCTGCAGAGGCCGACAGCTTGGGATCGCAGCAGGGTTGGGGAGAGGCTGCAAGCTGCCCTGGCTGGGCTGCAGGAGCTGCACCTCCTTAGGGAGAAACAGGAGACGCTGGTGACCGCAGCCCTAGCTATGCAGCCGGCCCCTGCAGTGACCCTGCGGCAGTGTAATAAGGACAACCCGGGATCATACCGCTGTGAGGAACTCAGGTTGGAGGCCACACTGACTGTCCTCAAGGAACAACTGGTGAGTACTGGTTATGTCATCTAAATAGCATCTAAACTCAGTTATTTTCCTATATTACTTGATACAGACACATACATAGGTAAAGAGTACTTCATTACTGCTAATATGTGAACACCACAACAATAAAATAACATGGTTTATATCGCTTCTTTTAGTCACTGTGTATAGTGCAGAATTCAGAAATTGTTTTTATATAGAAATTATAACTAGTAGGTTTCCAGTTCCCCTAAAATGGTTTATATTACTCAATATATGAGTATTGTAGTCACTGTACATAGTACAGAATTCAGAAATTGTTTTTTATATAGAAATTATAACTAGTAGGTTTTTTATTTCCTCACAAAAAATGTTTATATCACTTATATATGAGTATTGTAGTCACTGTACATAGTGCAGAATTCAGAAATGTTTTTTTTTATAATATAGAAATTATAGGTATTTAGTATCTATTTCCTTAGAATTATCCTCACTTTAATGTATTTATTTGTGCATCGATAGACTAGAAAAAGAGTCTTATGGAAGTTCTAATGAATGTCATTTAAAGGGCTATGACCCCCCCCCAAAAAAAAAAAAATATTTTGTGATTCAGACAGTTTCGAATTTACTTCTATTATCAAATTTGCTTAGTTCCCATTATATTTTGTGCTGAAGAGAAATCTAGTTAGGCATCTGGAGCACTAAATGGTAGGAAATAGTGCTGCTATCTAGTGCTCTTACAAATGGATAACATTCTTGCAAAACTGCTGCTATATAGTGCTCCAGAAGTGGGCCAGCTTATAAACACACATCCCTGTTTTTCAACAAAAGATACAAAAAATATAAAGATAGAAGTAAATTAGAAAGTTGTTTAAAATCACATGCCTTACCTGAATCATAAAAAAAAAAAAAAAACAGTTTGGTCTTTTACATCCCTTTCATTTTTTTATTGAATGATATCCTTTTGTCTGTAGCTTGGTAAATGTGCATCATTTTTTAAATAATATATCTCACTATTATTTTTTTTTCTGTCTAACATGGAGGGAAACTTGTTAGAATCACTACAGAAGGGGTGTGCAATATCTATTATGATTCATCATATTAATCTTAGCCATTTGTTAGGAATAGCCCTTAGTAAGCTCCCTAAAGCTTTTATGTTCATAAAAAACATTGATGATACTAATTTGGTCGTTTCTATTTGTAACATTTTGCATAGCAGTTGGAGAAAGCAAATTATATTTTATATACAATATTGTACACAATGATTCATTGATCATATTCTTTTTATTCAGTGATCACAGTGAAATAAATCCCTTCAAGCCCATCTTGTTGAGTTTTCACAAATGATCTATTCCTATTTTTCCTCCAATTACAGCAAACATCACAAAATATATGAACTGTTGTCATCACATTGACATTTTTTTTTTGCAGCATCTCTTTTGAAAATACTGTAATACGTTTTGTCTTACAATAAGGAAATGTAATTATTTTTAACAAGTTTAGCACTGTATGTGTTTATGTGCTTACACTTGAGTTAATTCCTTATTATTAAATTGTGCACTATATGTGTTAATTAATTGCAACAAATCTGGGATGAAATCATGTAAGTGTTAACAAACACAGATGTTTTATAAATTGACTGCACATTTAACAGTCAGTCATTTGCTTTGCTTAAGTATGCACAGTTCCCTGGGTTCTGCAGACCTCAGTACCTAATGGCATATATTGCACAGACCACCACAGTTGTTATAGTCTGAAGTAAACAGACAGACAATATACATCTGTATTTGTAGTGTCAACAGTTCACTGTAACCTTGTCTATGTCTGAGATGTAGTTTGTCAGGTATAAAAGAATACTGTGTCTATCATGCATTATGCAAGGGACAATAAACCCAATAATCTCCTTTCATGATTCAGATAGAGCTTTTAAACAATTTGCCAATTTATTTCTATTATCTAATCTGCTTTGTTTTATTGGTGTCATTTGTTGAAAAGGATACCTAGGTATGCTTAGTAGCAGCTATTACTATTTATTGGTAGCTGCACATATATGCCTCTTGTCATTTACTTCCCTGGTGTGCACAGTGAGCTCCTAGTAGTGTGTTGCTGCTCCTTCAACAATAGATACAAAGAGAACAAAGCAAATTTGATCATATAAGTAAATTGAAAAGTTGTTTAAAATTATACACTCTCTCTGAATCATAAAAGAAAGAAAAAAAATAGTTTCCTGTCAATTTAACAGTGTAAACTATGTTAGAGAGATGCTTTGAAAGGTGTACTCTGGACCAGAGAGAATTCTTTGAAACAGAAATGTAAATTCTTTATTCCTAGGGGGTAAAATCACACCGATGATTAACCTAAGCAACTTGCAGTTCAGCTTTTCATGAATTTATATTTAACTCACTGTGTACTGAGGATAATAATTACACATCAAATTATTTTTTATAAAATCTTAGCCTACCTAAGTATGCTCTCATAGAAGTAGCTACGTTTCAACAAAGAATGCCAAAAGAAAGAGGATATAAAAAATAGCTGTGAATATTTTAAAACTGAAAAGTTGAATTTTAACTTCCATTTTACAAGAGGTGGTAGGGCAGTCTTTGAGTTATTGTGTTAAAGTAGTGGGAATATTATATGCTCAAATTTGTTAGAGCAACCCCAGCAAAGAACTGCAGGTTCCTAGCAAATACAGCAGTTGAGCCAATCAGCATCTCCAGTCTCACAACCCAGCTTTTTAACTATTGTTGCTTATTGGTTGACAGTCAGTTTTAACTTTGGGCTAGCAGTGCTCTGTTGCTCCCTTGTTGTATGTGTTTAACCCCTTTCCATATTGTCCATTACTTAAAATGACTTCTGCTTAGACATAATAAACCCTTTTTTAGATTTGATATTCCCCAAATATAATGATAACAATGAGGATTATAATAATAATAATTAGTATTATTAATAATTAGTATGGAAAACAATTGCAATTTCCTACTTTATAATTAATGAAAAATATGAACAGAAATTGAAGTGGGAAAATATGACATGATGTGTATTCTTGGGTTATTGCACTTTCAAAAAAAGATTAAAAATGTTAATGAATATGTGCATGTTTTGAACATATGAAAACAAAATACATTTAATCCATTTCTTTAGATACTACCACAGTCTCAAAATTATTAAAACTATAATGCATTTGTTATTATGCAATGGCACGTTCATGACGTGGCCAACATCTATCTGCCTTGGCTCATACGTTGTACAATAAATATTAGATTAAAAATCACTTGAACACTTGAACAAAAAGCAGAGATGTGGTAAAGCGCTAAGCACTGAATTACCTACAAATGAAATAATTAATGATAGCTTTGCCTTTTTTAAAGGGACAGTATACATCAATTTTCATATCACTGCATGTAATAGACAATACTATAAAGAAGAATATGCACAGATACTGATCTAAAAATCCAGTATAAAACCTTTAAAAACTTACTTAGAAGCTCCCAATTTAGCACTGTTGATAAAATAGTCTGGGACACCCACTGAAAGGGGTTGAGGAAATAAAAAGAGTAGACACTCCCCCTCCCCCCTTCCCTGCATATGAAAAGACAGATAACATCCAGCAGGACTCTGTAAAATCTGTGTACAATGTCTTTTAAAGAAAAATGTTTCTTCATTTATTTTTTTTATTCTAGTGCTTCATAAATAATTATAATGAACTTAAGTTTTTTAATAGGAATCTCCCATAATAAAAGCATCATTCAAACTACAAACAGCAATAAATGTAATCTTTCACTTTTCTATTAAAATGCTAATTCTGTTATTATTATAAGGGCATCATTGTAGATATCACATTCTACTTGTTAAAAAATTGTTTAGAGTTATTTCAAGTAGATTCTGAATATTTCCTGTATACAGTAATAATATCTTTAAAGCTAACAGTGTTTTTACTTCCTGTTTACTGCTTCATGACTGTCCCCAATTATTTTTCAAAGACTCACAGCTCATTGATGTTATTAAGGTTAAATCAACAAGCTTTCTTATCTTTCTGCCATGTCACAGGGCCACACAGTGTTAAAGTGTTTTGATGACGGAAGCTGTTTGTTTAACAGGCTAGGAGATATGAACATCACACAGCACTGGCAATAGGGTGCCACACAAAACTCCAAACATATTTGATCATTTGAATTAATGGGACAGTAAAGCCAAAATTAAACTTTAATGAATCGGATAGAGCATGCAATTTTAAACAACTTTCCAATTCTGTTATCAAATTTGCTTAGTTCTCTTGGTTTCTTTTATTGAAGAGTAAAACTAGGTAGGCTCATAAGAGCGCTCAGGAGTGTGCACGTGTCTTTAGTACTCTATGGTAGCAGTGTTTTGCAACATTATTTGTAGCTTTGTTATACAATATGCAAGACACTGCTGCCATAGAGTACTAAAGACACGTGCACACTCCTGAGCACTTCTGAGACAACCTAGTTTTACTCTTCAATAAAATATACCAAGAGAACAAAACATTTTTTATAATAAAAGTATATTGGAATGCAAGTTTAATTTTGACTTTGCTGTCCCTTTAAACAGACAATTCAATAAGATTTCGTCTTGTTGAAATTAGTACATTCTTTTGTTGTGCAAAGTTTTTTATTGCAAAAGACAATTACATTTATATGTATATGTGTGTGTGTATATATGTATATATATATATATAATTTAAAAAATAAAATATATATATATATATATATATATATATATATATATATACACATATATATAGACACAGCACTCATAAATTTAACCTAATGTGCAGGTTATATGCTTTTATAAAAAAGCATATAGCACACTGAGAAATCAATTTAAAGACATATTTTGGCCCCATTTAGTTTTATACCTATATTCTTTCTGCATTAAAAGGATATGAAACTCAGAATGTTTCTTTCATGATTCATATAGAGCATGCAATTTTAAACAACTTTATAATTTATTTCTATTATAAATTTTTCTTCGTTTTCTTGGTACCTTTTGTTGAAAAGCAGGAATGTATGCTACCATTTCTAGAGCACTATATGGCAGCAGTTTTAGATTTGTAAAAAGTACCAGAGGGCAGCACTATTTCCTGCCATCGTGTGCTCCAGATGTCTACCTAGGTATCTCTTCAACACAGAATATCATGGGAACAAAAGCTAATTTCATAATAGAAGTCAATTGGGAACTTTTTTTTAATATGGTATGCTTTGTCAGAATCACAAAATAAAACATTTGGGTTTTATATCCCTTTAAATAGTACAGCTTGTCAATCTAATAGATCAGATAATACATGTTTGATTTCATTCTCATATAATGCCCAGTAGGTGACACTATTTTATATAAAATCATTTTTACATTTTTTCACCTAAGAAATAAATAAGTTACACTTTTATAACCTAGGCTTTATACCCAGTGTATGACAGTATAAATTTAGATTTTTGGTACCAAAATTTGGCTGTACCATGTAGGTATACAAGTCACAGAATTAAAAAAAATGTTTTTAAAACATTTAAATATGTGAGATTTTTTGCAGACCACATATATATTCATAGTTATTACAAATGACAATATAATTTCCCTCCTTTCTTGATTGGAATTCAAAATTATTTCACCAGTACATGCTGAATGGGCCACAGAAAGTGGGAATAACGATCCACACTCAGTCCAGGCTCACTGCTGCTGTAATGAAAAAGGATGCAGATAGATTATGCAATTAAAAAATAATTAAGTTTACTTCCATTTTAAAATTGTGCAGTCTTTTTATATTTATGCTTTCTGATGCACAATCTCCTACTGAGCATGTGCAAGAATTCACAATGTACAGATATATAAGCATGTGCCTTGCTGATGGCTGTCACATTATACAGAGGGCAAGGATAATTGATATACTTTACAGATGTAACTTTGGCAAAGCACTACTTTATATTTTTTCTTGAAATTCTTTCCTAAATCAACATCTGTCTATTAACATTAAAGCTGTTTAATTGGTTAATTTTACCATATTTTTGGTTGATGTATAAAACTGATGTTGTATACAAGAATTTAAGGTGCTGTACTGTAATTTGTCTTTATGAGATTACAACCTTAAAAGCCATAGTTAGGTTAAATAAATATAAGAAAATTGTTCTCACATCTTACTTTTTTTCCCTTACATGTCATCATTTATTCCTCTTTTTGATTTTATGAAAGGTTTTAAAGAGTCTGAATGTTGATTGTAAACACAGAAAATTCCTTTATTTACAAAAGGGTCACATGCGCTATTCCTACAGGAGCAAATTACCATAAACACACACACGGATGAAAAATACAATGTTATGTGCACCACAATACATAATACTTTAAGAATATTCAATAGGTAGATCAAAATTAGTAAGCACAGTAACAGTGTTTTCCCTGAGTAAGAAGTTTAAAGGGGAATTGCCTGCCTGTGAATGCAGGTTCTCACAAGAAAACCTGCACACCATATTTAAAGGGACAGTCTACACCAGAATTTTTATTGTTTTAAAAGATTGATAATCCCTTTATTACCCATTCTCCGGTTTTGCATAACCAACACAGTTATATTAATATACTTTTAACCTCTGTGATTATCTTGTATCTAAGCCTCTGCAAACTGCCCCTTTATTTCAGTTCTTTTAACAGACTTACAGTTTAGCCAATCACTGCCTGCTCCCAGATAACTTCACGTGCACGAGCACAGTGTTATCTATATGAAATACGTGAACTAACACCCTCTAGTGGTGAAAAACTGTTCAAATGCATTCTGAAAAGAGGTGGCCTTCAAGGTCTAAGAAATTAGCATATGAACCTCCTAGATTAAGCTTTCAACTAAGAATACCAAGAGAACAAAGCAAAATTGGTGATAAAAGTAAATTGGAAAATTGTTTAAAATTACATGCTCTATCGGAATCATGAAAGTTTTTTTTTGGGTTAGACTGTCCCTTTAACAAGCAGCGGTCACCAGACCACTGCTTCCCTACCCTTTCGCCACCTCTTAGACTGATGTAATGGCTGATTATTTATCCCAAGCCTGTAATAGGGCGAATTTGCCCTTTTGTGGGATAAATTGGCGCTCCACTTGTAATCTAGCCCTTTATGGGGGAGTTTATTTTGTGTACAATGTCCCTTTATTTGTCTTTGTTTACAAATAGCTTAGGCCATAGTCTAATACATCTATAGCAGTGAAAAGCTAAGCCACCATATATGTACCATGGCAAATTTGTTTTAGGATTTTGCATTTGTATAGGGTGTTACTTCTAGCCTTTCCTTATTGTACTTATTGTAAAACAGCCTCTTGTTTATAGTCAGGAAGCAGTGACTCGTTCTTTGAACGTTGTTTTGTGCCTTTAAGCACTTTCCTCCACACATGATAATACACCTTTATTATTTCTTGTCTCCAGTTAGTCTCATCCTTCCTTCTCGCATTATATACTTCAGGATATTTTGTAGGTTCAAAAGTAAATCAAACAAACTATAAAGAACAAGTATATGATGGATTATTTGAAACACTTTATCAAATAAACAGTGACACTCATGTTATTTAGTGAGACCTGTCATAGATGTCATGTTAAAGAATATGTAAAAATCTATTATTACATTTTTATCCATGTTTTTTTCCTAAAGTTAAAATATTTAGCATTTATAACTAGCATTTAAAACATATTAATATTTATATGTGTCTAATATACAAGAATCTTTTTGAGTATAAATATATTTAAAGGGACACTCAATCCAAAATAAACTTTTATGATTCAGATAGAACATGCTTTCCAATTTACTAACCATTATCAAATTTTGCACAATCTTCTTATATACACACTTTCTGGGGAACAAGATCCTACTGAGCATGTGCACAAGCTCACAGGGTATATTTATACTAGTCTATGATTGGCTGATGTCTGTCACATGATACAGGGGGGCCAGAAAATGGGAGAAAAAATTAATTTGTCAGAAAAAAAAATCTACTGCTTATATGAAATTCAGAGTTTTATTGCCTTGTGTTTTTATTATGTACTTTTTAATTATACAATTATACTGCATTGAGTGGTCCTTTAATTGCAAAAGCTTATATTATAAACTGTATACAGCAGTTCTGTTTCAGTTTGCTTTAAAAAAAATCTTGTTAATGATTATAATTATGATTATCGTTAGGAATGCGCTTGCTTACTATATTTTGTGTTTTCAAGCTGTTGGGACAATTCTCATTATTAATATCATACCTTACGTTATGAAGAAAAAGGATTTTTCACAGCAGGTATTGAACCTTGTGAAGGATAATGGGTAATCAAAATATTGTATTTCTGATTAAAAAAATAGATCAAAACAAGTTTAAAGGATATTAAAGGGACAGTGTACACCAATTTTCCTATAACTACACATAACTGACACTACTATAAAGAAGGATATGCACAGATACTGATATAAAAATCTAGTATAAAACCTTTTAAAAACTTACTTAGAAGCTCACAGTTTAGCACTGATGAGTTTAGGCTGGGACACCCAGTGAAAGGGACTGGGACAACAATAAGAACATACACAATTATTCTTTCATATTTCAAATAGATGCAAATTTAAACAACTTTGTTATTTACTTCTATTATACATTTTTCTTCGTTATCGTTGCATGCAGGGAAGTAATGCTTAAGAGCCGGTCCATTTCTGGAAAGAGGATGCAATTTTACACAACTTTCTAATTTACTTCAATTATCAAATTTCTTTCTCTTGACATCTTTTGTTTAAAAGCAGGGATGTGAGCTCAGGGGCGTGCACATGTCTGGAGCACTATATGACAGCAGTTTTGCAAGATTGTTATTCATTTGCAAGAGCACTAGATGTAGTAGATGACAGCATAATTTCCTACAAGGTAGTACTCCAAATATATACCTAGGTATCTCTTAAACATAGAATATCATGGGAATTAAGCATATTTTATAATTTAAGCCAATTGGAAACTTTTTAAAAATGCTATGCTCTGTCTGAATCACAAAATAAAATTGTTGGGTTTCATATCCCTTTAATCTGTCCCTAACTGTCCTCTGCAGAAAAATATATATATAAGGGAAACATAGGTTTCAACATGTCTGCATCCATTATTTTATATAAACTCATGGGAACCAGAAATAGCACAATTGCTAAATTACAGGAAAAGAGGACAAAATAAATATTGAAAGTAAATTGTAAAGTTTTACCACACATAGTTAAACATTTTGATATTACGATTCAAAATGATTAATGTCCCTTTAAGACACATATAAACACTAAACATCTAATGATATAATGAAGAATGTTTATGGTTGTTTAGAATAAGGTGCAATTTAATACATTTGAAATAATAATAATAATAATTATTATTATTATTATTATTATTATTAAATAAATAGTGCTTATTTGACACAACTGGTATACAAAGCTATCGATTTTCACACATGAAAGAGGAAAGCTACTAGTAAAAGATGCAAGTAAGATTTTCAAATTAAAATTGACTGTTTGGGATAATTGAATCTCAGATCCAATTGATTGCATTGTGGTGCTCTGAATACTCCCATTGGCTTTCATCTTAATGAGATTGGGTGCTTCACTGGCTATTGAATCATCTTTTAACTAAAAAGCCATTTAATGCATTCAGTCCTGGATTAGATTTTGTTAATGTTGTTTTCAGCACTTAATGACCTGTATAGCTCAGCATATATCTGGGAAACTGATTATAAGATGTTGACAAATACTTAATTGCAGATACATTTTGGTATAATTGATTAAAATATATTTCCATTACATGTAATAATCTGCAGCTGGTATTAAAAACACATTAAAGGGATAGGAAAGCCAAAATTAAACTTGCATGATTCAGATAGAGCACATCATTTTAAGACACTTTTAAATTCACTTCTAATTTTAAATGTGCTTCGTTCTCTTAGTATCCCTTGTTAAAAATGAATACACACATATCCCACACTAGTGGGAGCTAGTTGGTGCCTGCATACATTTGTCTCTTGTGATTGGATAACTAGATGTGTTCAGCTTGCTGCCAGAAGTGCAATGCTGCCCCTTCAGCAATGGATAACAAGAGAATTAAGCAAATTTGATAATAGAAGTAAATTGGAAAGTTGCTTAAAATTGTATGTTCTATCTGAATCTTAAAAGAACATTTTGGAGTTTACTATCCCTTTAAGAGAAAGATTAAACAGCAACCCTTTAACTTTCCTTTATTGTATTCCATCTAGTACTAGTCCCTGGCCTCTTTTGCAGCCAAAAAGTTACAAGTGTCATAATAGTCAAAATTGAAGGTTTAGTTTTGACTGTTAGGTTGCTTTAATATGAAATGGATAATAAAGTATTCTTCCTACATAGGGGTCAAGTTGAGTGGGAACGCATGGGAACAGAGTTCCTGCACTATTTTTGCAGGAGGAACTAAGTTCCCCCTGGACAGAGAACAGAAACACCTCAATAAACATGGCTGCTGCCGGTGGGAGGAGCTAGAGCACAGTCTGGTTAGAGAGATTGTGAGATCCTCTTGTAATGGGCATTAACACTTCGTACAATACACTAAATTCAGCTGTCCTGCTGTGTGATCACCCTGCACTATGTGTAACACATGATGCTTATAGTTCTGTGTGGCTTGCTCTGGTGTTATTTAGCTCCCCTCAGCAGAAATTGGACTATTGCAGCTTAAGTGGGTGAGGCTCTGTGACAGAGGAGGATTCTCAGGCCCAAAGGCAACCTTTAAACCCTTCACTGGATTTAATTTGCTTTCATTAACCAAAGTGTGTGTGTGTATATATAACACAATATTAATTGTGAGGGGGTAGACGTCTTGGTGAGTTCCCACACTTTTTTGTAGGACTTGACCCCTGTTCCTATATTTGGTACCTTTTATAAGCAACTAATCATTGGTGTTACAAATAAGTATTTTAGAATAATTAAAACAGCCATTTTTTAGCACAGTTTAGTGTTAAATCCCTTTTAAAGCTTGGTGGAATCTATGTCCCTGGCCTCCCTTTGTTTTGGCCAGTTAGGGACAGATGCAAATTAACTCTGAGCTAACCAATCCCTGTGCAGAATGTTGCAGAGTCAGTTACATTTTACCATAAATAAATATGATGGAAGCATTTTCATACTAAGTTTAATGTACATCTTCATTTTGTTCAACAAACCTTCTCACAACAATAGTGTTGGAATTGATTGTTACAGAACCACTAAATACTGTATGATTGAATTATTGACAATTACACAATAAGAATACAATGCAATAGTAATAACTTTGAATTTGAAATGAGCAGTAGAATATTTTCAAATTGTATCCAATTGTCCCTCCCCCTGTATCATGTGACAGCCATTAGCCAATCACAAAATGTGTATATGTATATACGGTGCACTTTTGCACATGTTCAGTAGGAACTTGAGCCTCAGAAAGTGTGCATATTAAAATAATGTGCATGTTTTCATAATGAAAGTATATTGAAACATTTTTTTTTAAATTGCATGCTTTATCTGAATCATGAAACTTTAATTTTAATGATAAATGTTTTTTTTCATGCTGATTTATTTTTCTAATATAAACTATTTTTTTCTTTTTCAAATTTTAGTCTCGTTTAAGAAGACAAGACGTTGGCTTGAAAAGTCATTTGGATCAGCTTGATCAGCAAATAAGTGAGCTTAAACTGGATGTCAACAAATCATCTAATGAAAACTTGGACAGTGATAGTAGACCAAGTTCAGGTAATGGTGGTTACATTTATACTGATACTAGTAGGATGTGCATGTTTGTAAACAACTGATACAGCAGTATACATGCTCATGTCTCATGCACCCTCATTCAAACAAATAGGGCTCCCTTTATCAGCTTTTGCCTCTGGCGGGCAGCAATCTGTTGCCCGCATTTACCATTGTACAAAAGCGCTCCTGTGTGCTCGCGTGCAACCCCGCCCCTCTCCTCACACAGCCAATTACATGAGGGCAGAGGCTGTCAACAGATTTGTCGACCCGATCTTTAATGGAAAAGCTGTGTAGCAGTGTGAAATATACACCCTTCATTAGTTAAAATCTCTAAACAGTTTGTAGTGGCAACAAAACTAAAAAATACATTATACCTTTGTTTCTATAATCAGGCAATTCTAGTAGGTCATATATTCTTGATTGTAATCTAGATTGTAAATTCCTACGGGAATAGGGCCCTCAATTCCCCCTGTATTTGTCTGTAAAATGTTGTCTTTTATCATATTGTTTCTCCATTGTACTATTATCCTTGTACCCATGGACAGCGATGCGGAATCTGGTGGCACTTTATAAATAAAGAATAATAATAATATTCAATTATGAGGAAATAGATAAATTGTCCCCCAGAACACTGCGATTCAATTGAACTAATATTCTGGAGACCAGGGATTACCTGTTTTTTCTAGGTAACTATGCTACATTAATATGCATATAATCCATGCCACAAACCTACTGCAGTACTGCATGTTCTATAATAATCCCAAACAATATTCTTCTTTTCAAGCTATATTCATTTAATTCACATTTTGTTACAATGAACAAAGTGCTCATTTTTTCCATTTGCTTTTATGTACAATTTGCTCTGGGCCTATTTGTTAGCAAAATATGTTGAGAGATTAAGGGCTTGGGTGTTTATTCTCAAAATAATAGTGATTAATATTTTATTAGGTTATGCTTCCTCCTTTTGTGTGGAGCAGAAACAAAGGGTGTGGCAGTGTTCTAATTTGACAGCTACCAAGTCACATAAAAAAAAATATATCTCTTTTCTCAACATCATTATTAATTATACATTAGGCAGCTTTTGATAATGGTATTCATTTTATTTGAAAGCGGTAACTAGAATGCATAGTTTAATAAGGTATCATATTTCAAAGACATACTGTAGAAACCTTTCAAATAACTTGTTTTCTGCCTTTCCTTTTCACTGGACAAATTGTGCATAACACTTGCTTTCTATATTTTTTTTGGGGGTAAAAATTTGCATATTATCTACCCTCCCGCAAGATTAGGGTTCTGATATTGGAAAGCCCATATTTTTCTAAATTAAAGGGGCATTACAGCCAAAATTGGAATCCACGGGGATGAATTTCAGTTTTGAATAGAAGATTTTTTTGTAATATACATGTTTTAATAAAAGCTATAGCTGTTTCAACAAGGTATTTAGGTGTGCACCAGCATTTTAAACACAGCACTTGGTCATAAAGCCTAAGGTGCTTGTACCATCTGGAAATAACTCACTATGTTAATTACTGACATGATACATGCCCCACTGGTGCTCTGAGCAGCTGCTGTATTTAAAATGCAGGTGCACTGAGAATATCTAGCTATGCTTCACATGCATGTGCAGAAAAAATGTTAACACCAAAATAGTGATAACTTTTACTAGAAGCATTTTTTTCCAATATATGTATATTGCAAATGTGTTTCTATTCAAATATGTTATTCATCTGTGTGCATTTGAACTTTTAATTAAAACATATATTGCAAAATTATTAGTACAGTACTGTGCATTCTAAATCCATCATGTACTAATGGCTGAGTGGACAAGCTTCTCAACTCGAGAGGTTGTCCACTTGCCTGTGCTACATAAAGCAGCGGACGAACAGGAACCGCTGCCCGTATGTATCACTACATGCTCAAGTGAGCATGTAAAGTCTGCCCCTTCTCTTGCTAAACCAAGCGCGTGAGAGAAGGGGCTGTCAATCTAATGACCACTGCTTCTTACATTGCATGAGGCAGGCTCGTATATGCGAACCTGCCCCGCAAGGGCTCCGGAGCAGCTTTTGCTGCTTAGTATATGGAGCCCTAATAGTACAATATCATTTTTTAACATGCAATGGATTTTGATTTGACTGTCTTAAACTTTTTTTTTCATTTTAAACTAAATGATATATTATTTTTATTTACACAGGTTTTTATGAACTGAGTGATGGCGCTTCCTGTTCCCTATCTAATTCTTGTACGTCCGTATACAGTGAATGTTTATCAGCATCCCACAGCAGCCTTCATCCATTCGCCCAACAATCCAGAAACCGTCTGAGTGTTTTTGATTACAGGCCGAAATCTGTAGATGAAACTACTGTTCATGTCTCATCTGCCAATGTAAATCTTCAAAATTGGGGAGTATGCAGCATGGATATAAATGAGAACAAAAATTGTTCCGAATTCACAGGAAACCAAGCAAGGTCGCGACCAAGACCCGTTTCTACAGGTAAGAAACAGAAAAAACAATTCACCAAGAATTAAAGATAAAATAACATGACTCACCCACCCCAAATTCCCCGTCTACTACAGTTTAAACCATTGTCAACCATCTCAAAGATTAAAGTTCAGCAAATTTAAATCCACTGAAGAGCATGCTGATACCCAGCTAGTGGACCCCATAAGAGAGTAAATTCCCTTTAAAAAACAAAAAAACACTTAGTTCTCCCCATGTAACACCCCTGTCAAATGTTGCCTGGGTTCCATACTCTCATCTGACCCCTTTGATATATCACTGTTGTAAACCTCTTGGCAAATACTGTTCATATATTAGGAGAAAAAATAAGTTATAAAAAATGTTTTAAATATTTTAAGGGACAAAAGCACGCAATCCAAATACTTAATAAAGATTCTCATTTCTGTTTAATACCCCTCTATAAATGGCAACACATTTCTAAAAGTATTTGGAAGCTTCACTGTGGACTGAAATACATAAATCCATTACATCAATTATTATCTTTATTTGTAAGGTGCCAACAGATTCCATAGTGCTATACAAGGGGTGCAGTAAGGAAACAAATGGAAGGGAAGGCAGAATGGGGCCGACAATTTACTGTGCATTGCTCCCTAAAGAATTTACAATCTAAGTGATACAGGGTTATATAGATTACGGTTGTACTGAAAATACATCTATATCTTGACAATAAAGTTTGTGTCAAGCTTTTTACTAAATCCTAATGGGTTCTTAGTTCTTTGTATTCTTTCTTCATTTGTCTATTTTTATAACATCAGTCCCTAAGGTGCCAGATACCTGTTTGGGACTTTTAACAGTCTAAAGGAGATTATTAGGGTATTTAGAGAAAGACTAAGAACAATTTGGGAAAGCAAATTGATGACTCTAATCTCAGGCTTCACTATTGATTGTACAAAAAGTTTATCCCTTATTGATCTGACTATTGTCTGAATTCTAAAAACAGATAACTTTGTTGTTGGTTACTAAAGAAAGGATTAGCAAGTCTTAGTTCTAAAAAGTAGTTTATCTGAGTTAAAATATTAAGAAAATGCATAAAATGTTTACAACTAAACAGATTTTTCAGTGGCCACAAAGCAAGATGAGAGGCCTTTAAAATGAACCATGCATAAAAAATAGACCATTTTAATAGCCTTGGTGATTGTGGTTTTCTGTCTTTTAGAAAATTATCTTTTTTTTGTTCTCTCAAACATTTATTGTATTCTCCAAACTATACAAGAAAAAAAATTAATGTGTTAAAGTTATAATAGTAGTCACAACATTGTATTTCGCTTCCAAATTTCCAAGTTGATATATATTTATAGTTGAAGACACATCAACATTTATTATGCTATGAGTAGTTTGTGTGATGCCTTTCATAAGTTTTAATTTGTATTTTAACAAATGTTGCTGTTTTTTTTTTGTTCTCTGTAGGAGACCTTGACAGACTCATACCAACTAATTCTGACTTTCAAATGGCATCAGACCTACAGCGTGTTTCAACATTTTGCCATGGAAATGATATACAGTTTCATAATGTTGATCCAAAATATCAAAGTGATTTGGTTTCCAAAAGAGGCATTGATATATATCCATACCCAAGCCCTCTACATGCCGTTGCTTTACAGAGTCCACTCTTTGCTTTATCGGATGAATCTCAAGACATTGACCCTCGATGCATTGAGAATAAAAATTCTCCTAATAGTGTTTCAGGTACTTTATTGGAAGAGCCTCAATTATATACTGAACAGAGACCTGGAGGTTATATAAACAAATTGCTGCAATTAAGCAAATGCAAAGCAAACAATCAGTCTGAGTGCAGTGAAAGAGCATTAGAAAAGAATCAGCCAGCCATAACATACCAGAGACTTGTTTTAAGAACCAGCCCTGGTGGATTGAAAATTAATAGCAGCAATTGCCTGAAAGAAAAACAGGTTTGTACACTGGAAGCTGGCAAACAAAAAGGAAATCTAACTACAAAGCAAAATGTCTCCTCTTATGATGTACCCGACAAACAGCAAAACAGTCTCCCATCTGTGGAGAGCAAAACCACTAACATTAACTGTGTTTCTAGTAGGTTAAGTACTATCATGGACACTTCAACAGAATCTATTGAAGTTGGATCTTACTCCACCATTACTTCTGAAGACTCCAATCACCAACCGTCAAACTTACAAAAAAGAATTATAGTACCTCAAAAAATCAATAAATGTAACAACCCAAAAAATAACACAAATCAAGAAATAGTGGGTCGATATGAATTTGTTCAGGCAAAATTTGTCCCAGCAGAGTCTCATCAAATTAAGTTCAAATGCTCTTCTTCCAAAAATAAATCAGATAAGCTAAAAAGAAGGAATAGTGAAAAGATTGTAAGGCCCGTACGATCTTCCCGTGCCATTGACAAACCAAAATTGGGTGAATGCTCCAATCTGCCAATAGAATGGATTCAACAAAACAGACCTATGACAAACAATGGGAGAATGCTCATGAGAAGGCCAACTTTTGTTGGGGAGGCAGGTGGCAGGTCTTGTTCAGAAACAAGTTTGTATCCTGTCCAGTATAGGATTCCACAATTGATACCAAGATCTCAACTTTGTCGGACTTCATCTGGTGCTCTTCATTCCTTTGAAGGTGTTAATGCTAAAACAGCTGTGAGCAAAAAACAGCGCAAATGGCAATCTTCTGTAGAGATTTCAATAAAGAGCCAACTTGCAAATTTTCCAGGTGGCCCTGGAACAGGTTTAGTGCAGCACAGACAACCAGTTAAAAAAGCTGGAGTTATGAGGACAGTAAGTCTTCGGACAAAATCTAGGCATCATCGGCTCATGGGAACCTATGCAAAAAGTGAGTCTGATCATTCAGAATATTCAGCAGAATGCGCTTCTCTTTTTCATTCCACTATAGTAGAGACAAGTGAAGATGATGTTAGTGACTACACTACAAACCGATTTGGGGATAGTGAATCTAGTGAAAGTGATTCAGATGCCGGTACTAGCTCCAGCAGCCTTACTTTGGATTGTGAGGACACTGATGAGACTGAAATAGTTTGGGTCGATTCTTCTGTCAATCCTCCTTTAGTCACAAAGTCCATGACCAGGCCTCTTTATCCGGAGCCTAAGATCTGTCGCATCAAAGCATCAAAAGCACTAAAAAAGAAGATTAGGAGATTCCAGCCAGCATCTTTAAAGGTTATGACCATGGTATAAGAAAGAGTAATAGGTTGTTGCTCTCAAGGACAACACACTGTGTTTTTGCTTTGCAAAACAATTGAAATGACTGGTTTCTGGAATGTTTTATCTTGAATGAACTGTGTATGACCTCCACACTCCACAAAAGACTTTTTCACTTGTAAACAACTATACAATCACACTGTACCCAATTTTGTTTTGCTGTTTTCTTGCAATGTTGGCTTAAGTAATTATGTCTTTTTTTATTTTTTTAAAGTGACTTTATTTTGCCTTGTTGTATTTTGCAAATGTTAAAATTCAATATTATTAAAAACTATTTAATATTCAACCAAAACTATCTCAGTGCACTTGATCTCCACTGACTTCACAAGTGTCATGTAAGGAATAAAAATATGAAATTAATTTAACATGGATATAAGAAATTTGGTCACTTGTTTTGGGAATATGGGTGTTTCTAAACAACCTTTTTTTCACGTTTTTTGGCCCCCACAAGTGTGTTAATTAAATATTTTCAACTATGGTGCACTGATTATTTGTTGATCATTATATATTATTCTTTAATTAAATAAACAGGTTATAAAAAAATAAACAGAGTTTTTTTTGCTAGTTTACCACTAGTCAAGATTGACAGAGCCTGTATTTAAAAACAGAATTTGCCCAAATTGTGATAAATCATATAAAGTTTTTCCTAAAGTGCGGGCAAGTTTAAGCATAGAATAGTTTCCAACTCTTAATAATTAAAATAGCCAAACATATAAAAGAGGAAGCTTGTCTTATAGTGGGGTATTTTAAATATAGTTGATTGCACTGTAAATGATTTAGATTCTATTGATTTAGATTTAAATAGAATAATAAAACTATGTATAAATGGGGTAACAATAATCTGTGAAGACCTAAGGTAATGGTGATTAGTGTCCTGTAACTATATGTAGCCCTCAGAGGGGTGGGTTTCATTTGGCTCCTGTCTTCTGGATAACCACAACATCCTCTTCTTTCCATATCAAAATACAACTCCCCTTTTACATTTTATGGAACAGTCTCACCAACTTTATTCTCATTCACATTTTTTGATGTTGGCTAAAACTTGAGTTTGATGTTTTTGGGGCCATAAATATTTGCAGGGTAATTGGATGTCATCATTGTTTTTAGCTAAGCTGAGTATGTTGCAAAACATCAAATGAAAGATACAGTACATATTTGTTTGCAATTTGTTCATCTTAGCTGTAAGAAGGCCATTCATAGATCTTTGCCAGTGTATTGATAGTTAGAAGTGTCCTCATAAATTTCTTTATTTGAGTCCAAAGCAAATCAATAAACTATACTCATATGTTTTGATACTAAAGGGACAATAAAGTCAAAATAAAACTTGCATGATTCAAATAGAGCATGCAATATAAAAAAAACCACTTTCCAATGAACTTCCAATATCAGAATGTGCACCACATGCTTTTTCTATGCACACTTTCTGAAGTTTTGTTATTGGCTAATGGGTGTCACATGATTAAGGAGAAGTTAAAATTGAGCTATAACAGACATTTGTCAGAAAAATTTTTTTCACTCATTTGAAATATTTGAATTATGCATTTGTTGATTATGCAATTATAATGTACTGTCCTTAAAAGATAAAAATAGACTTTTTCCCTTTTCTAAAATTTTGTTTTTTTGGAGTTTCACTGTCTGTTTAGTAACTACAAGATGTCATTTAAGGGACACTAAAGTCTAACACCTAGATTTAGAGTTTTGCAGCCAAAGGGGTGCGTTAGCTACGCATGTTTTTTCCCCCCCGCACCTTTTAAATAACGCTGGTATTTAGAGTTCTCTGAAGGGCTGCGTTAGGCTCCAAAAAGGGAGCGTAGAGCATAATTTACAGCCACTTCAACTCTAAATACCAGCGTTGCTTACGGTAGCAGCCAGCTTGAAAAAGTGCTTGTGCACGATATCCCCATAGGAAACAATGGGGCAGTTTGAGCTGAAAAAAACCCTAACACCTGCAAAAAAGCAGCGTTCAGCTCCTAACGCAGCCCCATTGTTTCCTATGGGGAAACAGTTTCTAAGTCTGCACCTAACACCCTAACATGAACCCCGAGTCTAAACACCCCTAACCTTACACTTATTAACCCCTAATCTGCCGCCCCCTGCATTATATTATTAACCTCTAATCTGCCGCTCCGGACACCGCCGCAACCTACGTTATCCCTATGAACCCCTAATCTGCTGCCCCCAATGTCGCCGTCACCTACATTATATTTATTAACCCCTAATCTGCCGACCGGACCTCGCCGCCACTATAATAAATGTATTAACCCCTATACCGCTGCACTCCCGCCTCGCAAACCCTATAATAAATAGTATTAACCCCTAATCTGCCCTCCCTAACATCGCCGCCACCTAACTTCAAGTATTAACCCCTAATCTGAAGACCGGACTTCGCCGCTACTCTAAGAAATGTATTAACCCCTAAAGCTAAGTCTAACCCTAACCCTAACACCCCCCTAAATTAAATATAATTTTAATCTAATGAAATAAATTATTTCTTATTAAATAAATTAATCCTATTTAAAGCTAAATACTTACCTGTAAAATAAACCCTAATATAGCTACAATATAACGAATAATTATATTGTACATATTTTAGCATTTTTATTTATTTTACAGGCAACTTTGTACTTATTTTAACCAGGTACAATAGCTATTGAATAGTTATTTACTATTTAATAGCTACCTAGTTAAAATAATTACAAAATTACCTGTAAAATAAATCCTAACCTAAGTTACAATTAAACCTAACACTACACTATCAATAAATTAATTAACTAAACTACCTACAATTAACTACAATTAAATCAACTAAACTAAATTACAAAAACAAACAAACACTAAATTACAAAAAATAAAAAAAAATTACAAGAACTTTAAAGTAATTACATCTACTCTAAGCCCCCTAAAAAAATAACAAAGCCCCCCAAAATTAAAAAATGCCCTACCCTATTCTAAAATAAAAAGTTAACAGCTCTATTACCTTACCAGCCCTTTAAAGGACTTTTTGCGGGGCATGCCCCAAAGAAATCAGATCTTTTGCCTGTAAAAAAAACCATACAATACCCCCCCAACATTACAACCCACCACCCACATACCCCTAATCTAACCCACCCAAACCCCCCCTTAAAAAACCTAACACTAAGCCCCTGAAGATCATCCTACCTTGTCTTCACCCAGCCGGGTATCACCGATCCGTTCAGAAGAGGGTCCGAAGTCTTCATCCTATCCGGCAAGAAGAGGTCCTCCAGAGGGTCCGAAGTCTTCATCCTATCCGGCAAGAAGAGGTCCTCCAGAGGGTCCAAAGTCTTCATCCAGGCGGCATCTTCTATCTTCTATCCGGAGCGGAGTGGGTCCATCTTGAAGCAGCCGACGCGGAGCCATCCTTCCTCACCGACGGACTAACGACGAATGAAGGTTCCTTTAAATGATGTCATCCAAGATGGCGTCCCTCGAATTCCGATTGGCTGATAGGATTCTATCAGCCAATCGGAATTAAGGTAGGAAAAATCTGATTGGCTGATTGAATCAGCCAATCAGATTCAAGTTCAATCCGACTGGCTGATTGGATCAGCCAATCAGATTGAGCTCGCATTCTATTGGCTGATCAGAACAGCCAATAGAATGCAAGCTCAATCGGATTGAACTTGAATCTGGTTGACTGATTCAATCAGCCAATCAGATTTTTCCTACCTTAATTACAATTGGCTGATAGAATCCTATCAGCCAATCGGAATTCGAGGGAAGCCATCTTGGATGACGTCATTTAAAGGAACCTTCATTCGTCGTTAGTCCGTCGGTGAGGAAGAATGGTTCCGCGTCGACTGCTTCAAGATGGACCCGCTCCGGATGGTAGAAGATAGAAGATGCCGCCTGGATGAAGACTTTGGACCCTCTGGAGGACCTCTTCTTGTCGGATAGGATGAAGACTTCAGACCCTCTGGAGGACCTCTTCTTGCCGGATAGGATGAAGACTTCGGACCCTCTTCTGGACGGATCGGTGATACCTGGCTGGGTGAAGACAAGGTAGGAAGATCTTCAGGGGCTTAGTGTTAGGTTTTTTAAGGGGGGTTTGGATGGGTTACATTAGGGGCATGTGGGTGGTGGGTTGTAATGTTGGGTGGGTATTGTATGTTTTTTTTTACAGGCAAAAGAGCTGATTTCTTTGGGGCATGCCCCGCAAAAAGCCCTTTTAAGGGCTGGTAAGGTAATAGAGCTGTTAACTTTTTATTTTAGAGTAGGGTAGGACATTTTTTATTTTGGGGGGCTTTGTTATTTTTTTAGGGGGCTTAGAGTAGGTGTAATTAGTTTAAAATTCTTGTAATCTTTTTTTATTTTTTGTAATTTAGTGTTTGTTTTTCTTTGTAATTTAGTTTAGTTGATTTAATTGTAGGTAATTGTAGGTAGTTTAGTTAATTAATTTATTGATAGTGTAGTGTTAGGTTTAATTGTAACTTAGGTTAGGATTTATTTTACAGGTAATTTGTAATTATTTTAACTAGGTAGCTATTAAATAGTAAATAACTATTTAATAGCTATTGTACCTGGTTAAAATAAATACAAAGTTGCCTGTAAAATAAATATAAATGCTAAAATAGCTACAATATAATTATTCGTTATATTGTAGCCATATTAGGGTTTATTTTACAGGTAAGTATTTAGTTTAAATAGGATTAATTTATTCAATAAGAAATAATTTATTTCGTTAGATTTAAATTATATTTAACTTAGTGGGGTGTTAGGGTTAGGTTTAGACTTAGCTTTAAGGGTTAATACATTTATTAGAGTAGCGGTGAGGTCCGGTCTTCAGATTAGGGGTTAATACTTGAAGTTAGGTGGCGGCGATGTTAGGGAGGGCAGATTAGGGGTTAATACTATTTATTATAGGGTTTGCGAGGCGGGAGTGAGGCGGTTTAGGGGTTAATACATTTATTATAGTGGCGGCGAGGTCCGGTTGGCAGATTAGGGGTTAATAAGTGTAGGTAAGGTAGCAGCGACGTTGGGGGGGCAGATTAGGGGTTAATAAATATTATGTAGGTGTCGGCGGTGTTAGGGGCAGCAGATTAGGAGTTCATAGGGATAATGTAGGTGGCGGCAGTGTGCGGTCGGCAGATTAGGGGTTAAAAAATGTTATAGTGGCGGCGATGTGGGGGGACCTCGGTTTAGAGGTACATAGGTAGTTTATGGGTGTTAGTGTACTTTATAGCACAGTAGTTAAGAGCTTTATAAACCGGCGTTAGACCATAAAGCTCTTAACTCCTGACTTTTTTCTGCGGCTGGAGTTTTGTCGTTAGAGTTCTAACGCTCACTTCAGCCAAGACTCTAAATACCGGCGTTAGGAAGATCTCATTGAAAAGATAGGATACCCAATTGGCGTAAGGGGATCTGTGGTATGGAAAAGTCACGGCTGGAAAGTGAGCGTTAGACCCTTTCCTGACTGACTCTAAATACCAGCGGGCGGTAAAAACGCAGAACTCTAAATCTAGGCGAAAATAAACTTTCATGATTCATATAGAGCATTCAATTTTAAGAGACTTTTTAATTTACTTCCATTATTAAATTGTGCACAATCTTATATACACTAATCTATGATAGGTTGATGCCTGTCACATGATACAGGGGCCCAGCAAATCAGTAACATACCCCCAGCAACCAATTTCTAATTGCTTAATACCATACCCATTCCATTATCACACAAGCTAAGCCTTCACACACCCTCATACTGTGCTATCCTATCCTGCATTTGCCCTTGCACTGTATTGGCTAGGAAGGGTGAGAAAAAAGGGAAGAGATCACTATGAGATGGGCAGAGTCCATGTTTCCAAAAAGCCCTCCAGAACTTTTGCAATGCTTTATCCAAAACAAGGCTTTAAAGTGACATGTATATGAATGTTCTTTTTATGGTTTATTTGTGTATATTAAATAGCTGACAGTGTGTACATATACCTGCTTCTTTATCTTATATCTGTCCGTAAACCGAAGACCAATACTTGGAGAGATCAATGGAAAATTAACATTTTATTACCTTGTCTCTTCTCTGCCCTACTTGAGTTTCTTCCGCTGGTCGTGTTTATATAGCTTGGACCTAAGGCCAGAAACTTTAAGAATAGGTGGGGATACCAAAGGCTAAATCAACTATTTCAAATGCCAACATAAGGGTAAAGGAAAAACTTGTAAACAATTTAAAACACTCCAGCAGGTAAAGTGGATGATTGGAATCAAATCAAAAGGGAGAAAGTTTTTAAGTAAACTGTCCCTTTAACTTAGTTGATAATTTGATCCTAAAAGACAGAAGCTGACAAGTAAAGATAGACATGCTTTTAGGAGTCAGGAAAGGATGTGTATGTGCATGAAGGGATATTGTAGTGTAGATTTTTGGAAAATATCAATTTCAAATAGACAGTCTAGTCAAAATGAAACATTCATGATTCAGATAGGGCATGCAATTTTAAAAAAAAACTTTCCAATTTACTTTTATCATCAAATTTGCTTTGTTCTCTTGGTTTTCTTTGTTGAAAGCTAAACCTAGGTAGACTCATATGCTGATTTCTAAGACCTTGAAGGCCGCCTCTTATCTTAGTGCATTTGACACTTTTTCAAAGATAGACAGAACTAGTTCATGAGTGTCATATAGATAAACATTATGCTCACTCTGGTAGAGTTACCTAGGAGTCAGCTCTGGGGCCCCATCTGATATGCAGCGTCGCCCGCAAAAGCCGGCGACTCCGGTTTTTGCGCATTTTTGGTATTACATATACGGCTTTGCATACAACTTACGCCCGTATATTTCACCCGTCGCCCGCTATTCTTACTCCCATAGGCTAACATGGGACCGTGTCGTAAATCGGTATCCAATATCCAGCGCAAGGCCTTATGTGGCGAAAATGGAGAAATCTTACTCCATTTTCACCTTGCCAAAAAATGCAGCCGTAGCAGGCCTTGCACTGAGTATGGGAGCACTGTAACTCCCTAAAATGCCTGCAAAAAAAACCTCTAACACCTAACGCATGCACAATGTCTACCTACCTGTCAACCGCAATCCCCCACCACAATAATTAATAAAGTGTATTAACCCCTAAACCGCGCTCCCGGAGCCCACGTCACCTACATTATATGTATTAACCCCTAAACCGCTGCTCCAGGACCCCGCCGCACCTAAAGTGTTTAACCCCTAAACCACCGCTCCCGGACCCCGCCGCACCTAAATAAAGTGTTTAACCCCTAAACCGCCGCTCCCAGACCCCGCCGCCACCTACATTAAATTTATTAACCCCTAATCTGACCCCCCTACACCGCCGCCACCTACATTAAATTTATTAACCCCTAATCTGACCCCCAACACCCCCGCCACCTACATTAAATTTATTAACCCCTAAACCTAAGTCTAACCCTAACACCCCCCTAACTTAATTATTATTTAAATAAATATAAATAATATTACTATTATTAACTAAATTATTCCTATTTAAAAGTAAATACTTACCTATAAAATAAACCCTAAGATAGCTACAATATAATGAATAATTACATTGTAGCTATTTTAGGATTTATTTTTATTTTACAGGCAACTTTGTATTTATTTTAACTAGGTACAATAGCTATTAAATAGTTAATAACTATTTAATAGCTACCTAGTTAAAATAATTACAAAATTACCTGTAAAATAAATCCTACCCTAAGTTACAAATACACCTAACACTACACTATCAATAAATTAATTAAATAAATTAACTACCATTATCTAAAAATAAAAAAACAATTAAATAAACTAAACTATAGCACAAAACAAACAAACACTAAATTAAAAAAATATTACAATAAGTCTAAACTAATTATACCTAATCTAAGCCCCCATATAAAATAAAAAAAAACCCCAAAATAATGAAATGCGGCGGTTTAGGGGTTAATACATATAATGTAGGTGGCGGTGGGCTCGGGCGTGACGGTTTAGGGTTTAATACTAGGATAAGTTTATTGTGGTGTGGGCTATGGCGGTTTAGAGGTTAATAATTAGGCTTATTGCGTTGTGGGGGGGTTGTCGGTCTAGGGGTTAATACATTTATTATTAGGAGTGAGAGGGGGGATTGCGGATATAGGGGTATACGTATCGGGCTTATTTTTGGGAGGCATGTTAGACAGTTACGGGAGATTTAAAAATATTTTTTAACTTTTCTTAGGCGCCGGCAGTTTCTAAAGTGCCATAAGTGACTGGCGACTCCAGAAATTTGTAGTTACGCTTATTTATGGACATCACTAGTTTATCTGACTTACGGCACTTTAGGAACTGCCGGCGGGGTATATGTAATACCCCGATGTGCGAGGCGAAACTACGGGCGGCGCGGGTTCCCGCGCTTGCGCCAAAAACTACGCCGTATATCGGATCGTGCCCTTTATTAGCTAAAATGCAAGTCTGTCAACTGAACTGAAATAACGGGGCAGTCTGCAGATGCTTAAATATAAGGTAATCACATAGGTAAAAAGTGTATTATTATAACTGTTGGTTGTACAAAACCGGGGAATGGGTAATAAAGGGATTATCTATCTTTTTAAACAATAACATTAGTAGTAGACTGTCCCTTTAAATAAAAATTTGCATTTATAAAGATGGAGTTCTTTGTTTGAAATTAATCTAATTAAATGTTTCCTTGTGTGTTATTTCTCTTTAGAAATTTTCTTTTTTAATATTAACACCTGTCGGGTTAGAGTGCGAATGATAAGTCTTATGGGTCTATTTATCAAGCTCCGAACGGAGCTTGATGACCCGTGTTTCTCGCCAGAAATACAAGTTATGAAGCAGCGGTCTAAACACAAGTTATGAAGCACCCCTAAAGACTGCTGCTCCATAACCTGTCCGCTTTCTCTGAGGCGGCGGACAGAAATCAACTCGATCGAATATGATCGGGTTGATTGACACCCCCTGCTAGCGACCAATTGGCCGCAAATCTGTAGGGGGCGGTATTGCACCAGCAGTTCAGAAGAACTGCTGGTGCAATGATAAATGCCGGCAGCGTATGCTGTCGGCATTTATCGATGTGCGGTGGACATGGTTCGCTATAGTGGATCATGTCCATCCGCACAATGATAAATGGGGGCCTTAGGTTTTTTTTATTCTGCGCTCTTTATTAAAGTCTATGGGGAGAAAAAGTTAGTGCAGTCACTATATCTGAGGTCCTGCAGTTAGCGTGCGTTGGGTTTCGCTTGTTCCCAAATATTTTACTTTCAACTTGTAATACGAGCACTAACCTGCGTGCGCAAAAAGATTACTTCTAGCAATGGTTATACTTGAGCAGGAGTGCTAAATAGCACACCACTCATAATCTAGCTTATTATATGCAGAGTATTGAGGTTATTTCCCGCTTCCTCTAGTCACTCATGGGTGCCGTCATGTTGCAATCTGTCTTTTACTACATTTCAGTGCTGACGCATCCACACATGTGCAGTAACTCTCCTTCAGATGCCGCAGAGTAACCTTGGTTACAGAATGGTAGCACTCATGAGTAGAGGGAGGAGTATGAAAAGTATTTATTGTTTAGCGTCTCTTTAATAGAGACAGTTGCCTCTGCTTTATTGTTTGAAAGGGACATGCCTCTGTATGTATGGCAAAAAAGCTGATTTACTCTGGACAGTAACATAAAAAAAAGGGAAATAAATATTTAAAATGGCCTCTTAAATTACAGAAAGAAAAACATTGACTACAAGGCACCTATAACATAATTTCATTATATGATTTTCAAAAGGTTTATAAATCTAATAACTTTGATGAAAATATACATTTTTAAGTATTGGCCTTTGCACATATTTAGAGATAAGATAAAAATATATGTTTTTCCTACAGGCATGGCCCATTTGAAAAAGCATGTTCTAGAGAACAGTCGGCTAGATCACGAGTCTTGCATTAGCCTTAAAAAGCAGCGTTGAGAGGTCCCAACGCTGTTTTTTAACGCCCGCTGGTATTATGAGTCTGACAGGTTCAGGTGTACCGCTCACTTTCTTCCGCGACTCGAGGCTACCGCAAATCCCCTTTCGTCAATTGCGTATCCTATCTTTTTAATTGGATTTGCCTAACGCTGGTACAGCCTCTCCTGGCAAGACTCCTACCACATTTGAAAGTCAGTAGTTAAGAGTTTTATGGGCTAACGCCGGATGAAGATGGCTAACGCTGGGTGAAGACGGCTCAAGGTAGGGTGATCTTCAGGGGGTTAGCGTTAGGTTTTTTTAAGGGGGGATTGGGTGGGTTTTAGAGTAGGGGTGTGTGTGGTGGGTTGTAATGTTGGGGGGGTATTGTATTTTTTTTACAGGTAAAAGAGCTGATTACTTTGGGGCAATGCCCCGCAAAAGGCCCTTTTAAGGGCTATTTGTAATTTAGTATAGGGTAGGGATTTTTTTTTATTTTGGGGGGGCTTTTTTATTTTATTAGGGGGATTAGATTAGGTGTAATTAGTTTAAAATTCTTGTAATTCTTTTTTTATTTTCTGTAATTTAGTGTGTTTTTTTCGTAATTTAGTTTATTTAATTTAATTGTAATTAATTGTAGGTAGTTTAGGTAATTAGTTTAATGATAGTGTAGTGTTAGGTGTAATTGTAACTTAGGTTAGGATTTATTTTACAGGTAATTTTGTACTTATTTTAGCTAGGTAGTTATTGAATAGTTAATAACTATTTAGTAACTATTCTACCTAGTTAAAAAAAATACAAAGTTGTCTGTAAAATAAAAATAAATCCTAAGCTAGCTACAATGTAACTATTAGCTATATTGTAGCTATTTTAGGGTTTATTTTATCGGTAAGTATTTAGTTTTAAATAGGATTAATTTATTTAATTATGTTAAATTAATTTTGTTTAATTTAAATTATATTTAAGTTAGGGGGTAGGGTTAGGGTTAGACTTAGGTTTAGGGATTAATAACTTTATTATAGTAGCAGCGACGTTGGCAGCGGCAGATTAGGGGTTAATAAATTTAATATAGTTGTAGCGACGTTGGGGGGGCAGATTAGGGGTTAATAAATATAATGCAGGTGTCGGCGATGTTGGGGGCAGTAGATTAGGGGTTCATAAGTATAATGTAGGTGGCGGTGGTGTCCGGAGCGGCAGATTAGGGGTTAATAATTATAATGTAGGTGTTAGCGATAGCGGGGGTGGCAGATTAGGGGTTAATAGGTGTAAGATTAGGGGTGTTTAGACTTGGGGTTCATGTTAGGGTGTTAGGTGCAGACGTAAATTTTCTTTCCTCATAGGAAACAATGGGGCTGCGTTAGGAGCTGAACGCTGCTTTTTTGCAGGTCTTAGGTTTTTTTACACCCAGCTCAGCCTCATTGTTTCCTATGGGGAAATCGTGCACGAGCACATTTTGCCAGCTTACCGCTACCGTAAGCAACGCTGGTATCGAGGTGAGATGTGGAGCTAAATTTTGCTCAACGCTCACTTTTCTGAGGCTGACGCCAGCTTGCAGAAAACTCGTAATACCAGCGTTGTTTAAAGGGAGCAGTAACCTTACCGACAAAACTCGTGATCTAGCCGAGTGTGTGGTGATTGGTTTCAATGAAATGAATTGAAACCAGGTATTTCAAAGGCAAAAATAAACCTAAACAGGTGATTTCACTGACCCACAGTTGGTACCACTGAAGACATATTTACAATAAATTCTCTAATCCATTACAGCTTGCAATTTTAGCACAAGCAATTCAGCATAGAGGTTAAACACGTAGTTAATGTATGAGAGAACTGCTGGTCCCAAGCATAAGCTGCAGGTGAGATTATCAGCAGGAGCACAGCTGAGTCATGCGATAATGCAATTAAAGTGGCTGATTTTGTCACCAGCAGGCAAAAAATAAAATAGAAAATCATGTTGATTTGAATGGCGTTTAATTTTGAAACCCAGTGAAGGACAAGAAAAAAATGCTTTTGTGTAGCTCTTCTGATACATTATAATTAGGAAGATCTGGAAGTGATGGATTAAATGTTATGTTTTCTGCCACTACTAAATAAAGTTTTGTTTTATCAAAATTACAAGATTGTGTGTATTCTATTTCTGAAAAAAAGTAATCATCTCAACTTTCTTTTTTTTTTCAAAGGCTGTTACTTTAGTCTATGTCATAAAAGAGAAGTGTTTGATGACGAAAATAATTATAAACGGTTCAGGCTCAATGCATTAGTAAGGAATGGTACAAAACTATAAGCAAATACATAGGTTTTTACCCATGAAAAGTATGTATAACATTATAAGATCATTGTCTAGTTAGGGCATATTAAATTACAATAATTATAGATAATAAAACTGTCTGAATTTTGTTTTGGTATGTATTGCCCTTGTGTGTTTGTGTAAATACCTGTCTGCCTGTGTGTACTTTCTTGTGTGTCTGTGAGTGTGCCCATCAATGTATCGTCTGTTCTTGCCTTCTCCTATGTGCATATGAGATTATTAAACAGGGCTTAATTACACATCTGTAATGTTGGCCGAAAGAGCAATGACCACTGCTCTCTGTGAGCTGTTGGCACACTGCAGTCTGAAAATGAGATACTCACTTCTACCAAAGGTGTAATATTACTGACTGATCTTTGAATTTGACTGGCAGGCAACAGTTGGAATTACTCTGGTTTGAATGTATGACTAGCTGCCATGGGAAATATAAGCCAGTGTGCCTGCATTGAGGTTAAAATAGAACAAAACACCCTTGCAGCTGCATTGGCAGGCCGGATCAGCCTACCATGATACCAGGATATTTCCCGGTAGGCTGCAGAAGCTGGGCTGGAAAGCTACAATTTAAAGGGGTTGGGTTGTTATATAACATCAATTTGGCACTTTTATTTAATACAAAGGAATATAATTTAATTCTGAAAAAAATATTGGAGAAGGGTGTCCCAGTAATCCCCTTTGAGGAAAATGGGGCATGTGCATTCTACTGAATCAAAGGAAATTAGGGCTGGTCTTCATATTTTTCTAGGGCTACTTTTTATTCCCAGTCCGGCCCTGTGCATTGGGGGTTAAAAGAGGGAAAATTTACCCACATTCTGGCACTGGTGGGTAACAAAGGATTGAACACAGTTTCCTTCCATTCCCCAAAGTAAGCTCACACATGTATAAAAAAATAAAAATAAACAATTATAAAACAACTGGTAATATCATTTCTTGTTAAATTCGTCAAGCATTAAAAAAAAAGAAACAGAAGTGTGCATTTATTCTTTTTTTTATTTTAAATAAACCTTTTTTATAATAACATAAATATATTTTGAACATATTTGTCTAACATTGGTTTATACATGTAAATATATAACTACGTATATGGTAATTGTCTAGGCAAAAAATAATAATTTTCCTGGAATCATTCTGAAGTTCTTGATGACTACAAACTAACCGCTAGATTTAGAGTTTTGTCGGTAAAAACCCGCGTAGCTAACGCTGCTTTTTTTCCCAACGCACCCTTCCAACAACGCTGGTATTTAGAGTTGTCTGAGGGGCTGCGTTAGGCTCAAAAAAGGGTGCGTTGAGCCTAATTTAGCTCCACTTCAACCTCAATACCAGCGTTGCTTACTGTAGCGGTAACTACAATCTGATTGGCTTCAATCTGATTGGCTGATTGCATCAGCCAATCAGATTTTTTCTACCTTACTTCTGATTGGCTGATAGAATTCTATCAGCCAATCGGAATTGAAGGGACGCCATCTTTGATGACGTCCCTTAAAGGAACCTTCATTCATCGGGAAGTCGTCGGTTGAAGAGGATGGCTCCACATCGGCTCCGTTGAAGATGGCTCTGCTCCGCTCCGGATGGATGAAGATTGAAGACACCACCTGGATGAACACTTCTACCGGATGGAGGACCTCTTCTTTGCCGCTTGGATGAAGACTTCTACTGGATCAAGGACCTCCTCTGCGCACCTTGGATGAAGAATTCGGCTTGGCTGGGTGAAGACGACTCAAGGTAGGGAGATCTTCAGGGGGTTAGCGATAGGTTTTTTTAAGGGGGGTTTGGGTGGGTTAGAGTAGGGGTATGTGGGTGGTGGGTTGTAATGTTGGGGGGGTATTGTATTTTTATTTTCAGGTAAAAGAGCTGATTACTTTGGGGCAATGCCCCGCAAAAAGCCCTTTTAAGGGCTGGTAAAAGAGCTGATTACTTTGGTAGTTTAGAATAGGGTAGGGGATTTTTTATTTTGGGGGGCTTTTTTATTTTATTAGGGGGCTTAGATTAGGTGTAATTAGTTTAAACTTCTTGTAATTCTTTTTTATTTTTTGTAATTTAGTGGGTTTTTTTGTATTATAGAATAGTTTATTTTATTGTATTTTATTTTAGGTAATTGTAGGTAATTTATTTAATTAATTTAATGATAGTGTAGTGTTAGGTTTAATTGTAACTTAGGTTAGGATTTATTTTACAGGTAATTTTGTACTTATTTTAGCTAGGTAGCTATTAAATAGTTCTTAACTATTTAATAGCTATTGTACCTAGTTAAAATAAATACAAAGTTGCTTGTAAAATAAATATAAATCCTAAAATCGCTACAATGTAATTATTAGTTATATTGTAGCTATATTAGGGTTTATTTTATAGGTAAGTATTTAGTTTTAAATAGGATTAATTTAGTTAATTTTAGGAATATTATTTCGTTTAATTTAAATTATATTTATGTTAGGGGGGTGTTAGGGTTATGGTTAGACTTAGGTTTAGGGGTTAATAACTTTATTATAGTAGCGGCAACGGTGCGGGCGGGAGATTAGGGGTTTATAATTGTAGGTAGGTGGCGGCGATGTTAGGGAGGGCAGATTAGGGGTTAATACTATTTATTCTAGTGTTTGCAAGGCGGGAGTGTGGCAGTTTAGGGGTTAATACATTTATTATAGTGGCGGCGAGGTCCTGTAGGCAGATTAGGGGTTAATAAGTGTAGTTAGGTAGCGGCGACGTTGGGGGGGGCAGATTAGGGGTTAATAAATATAAAATAGGGGTCGGCGATGTTAGGGGCAGCAGATTAGGGGTTTATAGGTATAATGTAGGTGGCGGCGGTGTCCGGTCGGCAGATTAGGGGTTAAAAAATGTTACTATAGTGGCATCGATGTGGGGGGCCTCGGTTTAGGGGTACATAGGTAGTTTATGGGTGTTCGTGTACTTTAGAGCACAGTAGTTAAGAGCTTTATATTCCCGCGTTAGCCCATAAAGCTCTTAACTACTAACTTTTTTTGTCGGTAGGAGTCTTATCGGTAGAGGCTCTACCGCTCACTTCTCCCAAGACTCCAAATACCAGCGTTAGGCAGATCCCATTGAAAAGATAGGATACGCAATTGGCGTAAGGGGATCTGCGGTAGCCTGGAATCGCGGTAGGGAAGTGAGCGTTAGACCCTTTCCTGCCTGACTCTAAATACCAGCGGGCGGTAAAAAGCAGTGTTAGGACCCCTTAACGCTGCTTTTGACGGCTAACGCAGAACTCTAAATCTAGGTGTAAGAAAATAGAACTTCTGGGATAAAATTGATATAGCAGTTTACACTGTTGATCTACAGTCTCTCCAAAGTACTGGCATTTGGTGAAGATTTTGGTTTCTGTATCCATTTGGAGTTTCTATAGCAGGTGGTTGCTTAGCAATGCTCTTATGGAGCCTTCATAGTGTTTCTGCATAGCCTAAAGTGTTTGGTGCCTCTGCTGAGCATACATATTTTGGTATTTCTGTTTAGAGTAATGGCGTCTTGAAATGATTAGTGGTTTTAGTTTGTTCATGTTTGTGCCAGGTCTCCTCTACATACTGTACCCATGTAGGGTTGTCAGCTGTCCAGCATTCAATCAGAAAGTCCAGTGTTAAGCAGGCTGTCCAGTGCGGATCAGGTCCGCAAGACCTTGCTGAATGCGGAGAGCATTACGCTCTCCGTATTCAGCATTGCACCAGCAGCTCACAAGAGCTGCTGGTGCAACGCCACCCCCTGCTGACTCGCGGCCAATTGGCCACCAGCAGGGGGTGTCAATCAACCCGATCGTATTAGCTAAGAGCAGGTGGACAGGTTATGGAGCAGCGGTCTTTAGACCGCTGCTTCATAACTGCTGTTTCTGGCGAGTCTGAAGACTCGCCAGAAACACGGGCCATCAAGCTCCATTCAGAGCTTGATAGATAGGCCCCTATGCCTCAATGCATTACAAATATAGAAGAAAACAAAAACAAATGAAGGGCTGTCAAAGGGGTTAAATCACTTCGGTTTATATGTGTCACTGGCAGCCAAAAAGGTAAACTTATTTATTTGCATGTTACTGGCAGCCAAGGAGTAAAATGACTGCTCAGTTATGAAAAATGTACATGGTAGGATCAAGAGCAGGGGCTAAGGTAGAGCTTTTGGTTGAGGAGGCATTGTGTGACCCCACCTATCATTGTGCCAAGTCACCAACAGATTGTCCAGTATTTTTGTGGAGGATAGTTGGCTACACTATATGTATGTGCGTGTATATTATTAAAGGGATATGAAAACAAAACATTCCTTTTGTGATTCAGGCAGAGCATTCCATTTTAAAAAAAGTTTCCAATTTACTTCTCTTTTCAAATTTGCTTAATTTCCATGATATTCTGTGTTACAGAGATACCTTAGTCCCTCTCCTCCTTTAGCTATCCCCTGGACCTTAGTAACTGAAGCTATCTCCCTGAACCTTAGTCCCTCTCCTCCTTTAGCTATTCCCCCGAACCCCCTTATCTTGTAAGCCTTCGAGCCCAGCTGCTATGTAGATCACCCTCATGAGAGATGATTTAAAAGAGTGAAACTCTTGGCAGGGCCCTCTATCCCTTTGCCTCCGATAACTGTCACCTTGCATATTGGACCCATGTCCTTAGCGCTGCGGAACCTGTTGGCGCTCTACAAATAACTGATAACAATAATAATAATACCTAGGTAGGCATTTAGAGCACTGCGTGCAGGAAATAGTGCTGCCATCTAGTGCTCTTGCAAATGGATAACATTTTGCAAAACTGCTGCCATATAGTGATCCAGAAATGGGCCAGATCGTAAGCATATGCCCCTGCGTTTCAACAAAAGATACCAAGAGAACATAGAAAATGGATAATAGAAGTAAATTAGAAAATTGTTTTAAATCTCATGCCCTATCTGAATCATGAAGGAAAAAATATGTGTTTCACATCCCTTTAATATACTTACATACAGGGTGCACAAACAGGCAGTAGTAATTATTGGACAGCAGGAACCACACTTTGTGCAATAAGGTGTGAAAAATAATCTGTACCTTATTTAACAGTTTCTGCTTTTCTAATACTAAATGTTATTTTATAGGTGGGTAGATAGTTCTAAATATTTTTACACTTGAGGGGTAGATCAGTCACATGATGCCTTCCAACTTATGCTCTTAAAATATTTTATTACTGAACCCTGTTTGTCTAGTTAAGATGCTAGACCCTCCATATGTCCCTGGCTTCTTGCAGTGAGAAATATAAGATTAGCTAAAATTGTTGGTGGGGGGGGGGGGGTGGAGGCAGCAGATTTCTCAGTGCCTAGAGCAGCACAAAACCTAAATACCCCACTTAGGGATAGATTACAAGTGATAACAGCTAAAAAAATAAAAATTAAAATCTATTTATTGATTCTGCTTGCGCTCTAACTGTACTCGACTTCAGATTTTTTACACTTGTCAGATACTGCGCACATTGCAAGTTGAAAGTAAAACATTTTCACTCGCTCTAACAACTTGACACTTGCAAAAAGCTGAAGTTACAATATCGTGACCGCGTTAACTTACTCCCCCTAGACTCCAATGGAGCGAAAAAAGTAGAAAAAAAAACCACCCATACTTGTGCGCTAACCCACATTGCAATAATGTGCACTCTAAGCTAAAAAATAAAAATAAAAATGTTTTTTGGTATTCACCAAATTTGAATCCGGCTCTTAGGTGATTGCTTCCGGCGGTGCTCCTCTTATTTCTTTGTCCATGGCGGCGCTTCGCTGGGCCAGTCTTCTTCCATCTTCTTTCCTCATCGAGCTTCTTCTTTTTAGGTTTTTTAAATTTTTTTTTTGGGCTGCAAAGGGCTGAAATCGTGTTAGTGCACTGCCTTGCCAAATGACCTTATCAGGGCAATTTTAAGTATGTTTTTTAGATAGGCTTTTTTTTGGGGGGGGGGGGTGAGGGGTTACTATTTTTGTAGAATGGGGTTGTATTTTTCTAAAAAAGAAAGAACTAAATCACTTTAGGGCAATGTCCTACAAAAAGCCCTTCTAAGGGCTATTGCTATAGTATCTTTTAGTGTTAGTATAGAGTTTTTATTTTTATTTTGGGGGCTTTAATTTTAGAATAGACATAACTGTGTTTTTTATTTTTGAAAATGTTATTTTATTTTCTGTAATGTTAGGTTTTTTTATTTTCTTTAATGTTATCTTTTTATATTTTGTCTGTAATGTTAGGTTTTATATTTTTATGTAATGTTAGTTTTTGTTGTTGTTGGTAACATAGGGTGTGTTAGGTTAGGGGTGTCTGAGGGGTTAACTGTTAGGAGGTTTGCGATGGTGGTTGTGACGCTTTAGGGATTATTAGTGTAGTGGGGTACTTTGCAATGTAGGGATGTGGCGGTTTGGGGGTTAATAGTGTAGGGGGATACTTTGTGATGGGGTTGTAGCTGTTTAGGGGTTAATAGTGTATTGGGTACTTTGTAATGGGGGGTGTTGTGGTTTAGGGGTTAATAGCATAGCAGGGTACTTTGCAATGTGGGTTGTAATGGTTTATGGGTTAATAGTGTAGCAGGGTTCTTTGCGATGAGGGTGTGTGGCCGATTAGGGTATAATAGCATAGAGGGGTACTTTGCTATGTGGGGGTGTGTCGGTTTTGGAGTTAATACTACAGTGTAGTGCAACTTTTTCCTCTGGTCAAACTCTTAACGTGAAATTTCAAGTCACGTAAAAAGTTTGAGGATAAAATGTGATTGCATTCGAGCGATCGCATTTACTTTCAACTTGTAATAAGAGTGCACATTGCCGACACATTCAGCCCATAGAAAATATGGGGAGTTTATGCAAATTAATTGGTGGTAATTTAAACACCATGACACTTGTAATATGTATTTGAGGGCAAAAAAAACCACTGCAATCTCATGATTGTGTTTGTGCTCATAGCGATCCACACGTTATCTAGCCCTTTATGTTTATATACACTCACCGGTCACTTTATTAGGTACACCTTGCTAGTACCGGGTTGGACCCCCTTTTGCCTTCAGAACTGCGCTAATTCTTTTTAGCATAGATTTAACATGGTGTTTGAAACATTCCTCAGAAATTTTGGTCCATATTGACATGATAACATCACGTAGTTGCTGCTGATTTGTCGGCGCACATCCATGATGCAAATCTCCCATTCCACCACATCCCAAAGGTGCTCTATGTATTGAGATCTGGTGACTGTTGAGGCTATTGAATACAGTGAACTCATTGTCATGTTTACCCGGTATGGTCTTCTGCTGCTGTAGCCCATCTGCTTTAAGGTTCGACATGTTGTGCATTCAGGGATGGTATTCTGCATACCTTGGTTGTAACGAGTGATTATTTGAGTTACTGTTGCCTTTCTATCATCTCGAACCAGTCTGCCTATTCTCCTCTAACCTTTGACATCAACAAGGCATTGTTGTTCACACAACTGCCGCTCACTGGATATTTTCTCTTTTTCGGACCATTATATGTAAATCCTATAGATGGTTGTGTATGAAAATCCAAGTAGATCAGCAGTTTCTGAAATACTCAGACCAGCCCGTCTGACAGCAACAACCATGCTACATTCAAAATCTCTTAAATCCCCATTCTTCCCTATTCTTATGCTTGGTTTAAACTTCAGTAAGTTGTCTTCACCACATCTAGATACCTAAATGCATTGAGTTGCTTCCATGTGATTGGATAGCAATTTGTGTTACCGAGCAATTGAACAAGTGTACCTAATAAAGTGGCCGGTGAGTGTATATATATATATATATATATATATATATATAAAGACAAAGAAACTTAAGGTAAGATACAGTTACTTAGTTACTTAGCTTGGGAGTTTAGACGCTGTTGTCCATACAGCATAAAGCAGGTTGTGCATCCGGGGATCCGACACTCAGAGTGGGGATTTCCACCCTAGGCAGTCTGCTGTAAATAAATGTATCAAAGAAGAGAAAACTCCCACAAGCATAGGTATCGATATTCTTGAATGGCGAAATATTGCAAACAATTTAGGCTGAGATAAAGCACTATGCATAAGCACCTTTATAAAACAATTGTAGAACATTTATTGGGTATACATTAAAAGTCCACACAGAAACTGTGTATATACACACTCACGGATAACTGAAAGACAAGGATAGGAATGACGTCATCTGACGCATTTCACGCCGGTTGGCACTTTCTCAAAGATAGTTTGGGAGTGTTCTTAGTGAGACTAAATAGCCATAATTGGATATAGTCACACCCTCAAACTGATTGACGTACTGTGTCAGTTGTGCAAGCTACCGTAATGATAATTTAACATATGTTACTTTCCAGAACAAACTTGTAACATTATCTTATTATAGCATGAAGTAAAAAATAAGACATGGCCGTAACCTGCACAACAGAAACCAAAATTGGGAAGAGACACATTTGACAGATACTTTATTATACTTGTCTAGCTTATAACTAGAGTGGAAAAGTATTAAAGATTAGAATCACAGACAAAAATGTAGAGAAATAATATATACATGAAATGGTAACAAGGGCACAATAAAGATAGAAATAAGAAAAAGATACCATCTACAGTGTCCTTTAAATAATTTCTCAATCGTATATACCGCAAATTGTTGCCTTATTGCTCGCAAAAAACTTTTACATTTCCAGTCTAGTTATATGGGTTTATTATTGAGTATAGTTTGTTATCTTAGTACATTCCAAAAACTTAGGCCTAGATTTGGAGTTCGGCGGTAAAAGGGCTGTTAACGCTCCGCGGGCTTTTTTCTGGCCGCACCATAAATTTAACTCTGGTATCGAGAGTTCAAACAAATGCTGCGTTAGGCTCCAAAAAAGGAGCATAGAGCATTTGTACCGCAAATGCAACTCTCGATACCAGAGTTGCTTACGGACGCGGCCGGCATCAAAAACGTGCTCGTGCACGATTCTCCCATAGGAAACAATGGGGCTGTTTGAGCTGAAAAAAAACCTAACACCTGCAAAAAAGCAGCGTTCAGCTCCTAACGCAGCCCCATTGTTTCCTATGGGGAAACACTTCCTACGTCTGCACCTAACACTCTAACATGTACCCCGAGTCTAAACACCCCTACCCTTACACTTATTAACCCCTAATCTGCCGCCCCCGCTATCGCTGACCCCTGCATTACACTTTTAACCCCTAATCTGCCGCTCCGTAAACCGCCGCAACCTACGTTATCCCTATGTACCCCTAATCTGCTGCCCTAACATCGCCGACCCCTATGTTATATTTATTAACCCCTAATCTGCCCCCCACAACGTCGCCGACACCTACCTACACTTATTAACCCCTAATCTGCCGAGCGGACCTGAGCGCTACTATAATAAAGTTATTAACCCCTAATCCGCCTCACTAACCCTATCATAAATAGTATTAACCCCTAATCTGCCCTCCCTAACATCGCCGACACCTACCTTCAATTATTAACCCCTAAACTTCCGATCGGATCTCACCGCTATTCTAATAAATGTATTAACCCCTAAAGCTAAGTCTAACCCTAACACTAACACCCCCCTAACTTAAATATAATTTACATCTAACGAAATAAATTAACTCTTATTAAATAAATTATTCCTATTTAAAGCTAAATACTTACCTGTAAAATAAACCCTAATATAGCTACAATATAAATTATAATTATATTATAGCTATTTTAGGATTAATATTTATTTTACAGGCAACTTTGTATTTATTTTAACCAGGTACAATAGCTATTAAATAGTTAAGAACTATTTAATAGCTACCTAGTTAAAATAATAACAAATTTACCTGTAAAATAAATCCTAACCTAAGTTACAAATAAACCTAACACTACCCTATCAATAAAATAATTAAATAAACTACCTACAATTACCTACAATTAACCTAACACTACACTATCAATAAATTAATTAAACACAATTGCTACAAATAAATACAATTAAATAAACTAGCTAAAGTACAAAAAATAAAAAAGAACTAAGTTACAGAAAATAAAAAAATATTTACAAACATAAGAAAAATATTACAACAAGTTTAAACTAATTACACCTACTCTAAGCCCTCTAATAAAATAACAAAGCCCCCCAAAATAAAAAATTCCCTACCCTATTCTAAATTAAAAAAGTTACAAGCTCTTTTACCTTACCAGCCCTGAACAGGGCCCTTTGCGGGGCATGCCCCAAGAATTTCAGCTCTTTTGCCTGTAAAAGAATAAATACAATACCCCCCCCCCAACATTACAACCCACCACCCACATACCCCTAATCTAACCCAAACCCCCCTTAAATAAACCTAACACTAATCCCCTGAAGATCTTCCTACCTTGTCTTCACCATCCAGGTATCACCGATCCGTCCTGGCTCCAAGATCTTCATCCAACCCAAGCGGGGGTTGGCGATCCATAATCCGGTGCTGAAGAGGTCCAGAAGAGGCTCCAAAGTCTTCCTCCTATCCGGCAAGAAGAGGACATCCGGACCGGCAAACATCTTCTCCAAGCGGCATCTTCGATCTTCTTCCATCCGGTGCGGAGCTGGTCCATCTTGAAGCAGGCGACGCGGATCCATCCTCTTCTTCCGATGTCTCCCGACTAATGACGGTTCCTTTAAGGGACGTCATCCAAGATGGCGTCCCTCGAATTCCGATTGGCTGATAGGATTCTATCAGCCAATCGGAATTAAGGTAGGAATTTTCTGATTGGCTGATGGAATCAGCCAATCAGAATCTAGTTCAATCCGATTGGCCGATCCAATCAGCCAATCAGATTGAGCTTGCATTCTATTGGCTGTTCCGATCAGCCAATAGAATGCGAGCTCAATCTGATTGGCTGATTGGATCGGCCAATCGGATAGTGTAGTGTTAGGTTAATTGTAGGTAATTGTAGGTAGTTTATTTAATTATTTTATTGATAGGGTAGTGTTAGGTTTATTTGTAACTTAGGTTAGGATTTATTTTACAGGTAAATTTGTTATTATTTTAACTAGGTAGCTATTAAATAGTTCTTAACTATTTAATAGCTATTGTACCTGGTTAAAATAAATACAAAGTTGCCTGTAAAATAAATATTAATCCTAAAATAGCTATAATATAATTATAATTTATATTGTAGCTATATTAGGATTTATTTTACAGGTAAGTATTTAGCTTTAAATAGGAATAATTTATTTAATAAGAGTTAATTTATTTCGTTAGATGTAAATTATATTTAAGTTAGGGGGGTGTTAGTGTTAGGGTTAGACTTAGCTTTAGGGGTTAATACATTTATTAGAATAGCGGTGAGCTCCGATCGGAAGATTAGGGGTTAATAATTGAAGTTAGGTGTCTGCGATGTTAGGGAGGGCAGATTAGGGGTTAATACTATTTATGATAGGGTTAGTGAGGCGGATTAGGGGCTAATAACTTTATTATAGTAGCGCTCAGGTCTGCTCGGCAGATTAGGGGTTAATAAGTGTAGGTAGGTGTCGGCGACGTTGAGGGGGGCAGATTAGGGGTTAATAAATATAATATAGGGGTCGGCGGTGTTAGGGGCAGCAGATTAGGGGTACATAGGGATAACGTAGGTGGCGGCGCTTTGCGGTCGGCAGATTAGGGGTTAATTATTTTAAGTAGCTGGCGGCGATGTTGTGGGGGGCAGATTAGGGGTGAATAAATGTAATATAGGGGTCGGCGGGGTTAGGGGCAGCAGATTAGGGGTACATAAGTATAACGTAGGTGGCGGTCGGCAGATTAGGGGTTAAAACTTTTAATCGAGTGGCGGCGATGTGGGGGGAGCTCGGTTTAGGGGTACATAGGTAGTTTATGGGTGTTAGTGTACTTTAGGGTACAGTAGTTAAGAGCTTTATGAACCGGCGTTAGCCAGAAAGCTCTTAACTCCTGCTATTTTCAGGCGGCTGGAATTTTGTCGTTAGAGTTCTAACGCTCACTGCAGAAACGACTCTAAATACCGGAGTTAGAAAGATCCCATTGAAAAGATAGGATACGCAAATGGCGTAGGGGGATCTGCGGTATGGAAAAGTCGCGGCTGTAAAGTGAGCGTTAGACCCTTTAATCACTGACTCCAAATACCAGCGGGCGGCCAAAACCAGCGTTAGGAGCCTCTAACGCTGGTTTTGACGGCTACCGCCGAACTCCAAATCTAGGCCTTAGTGTATTAGTTCCATTAGGGACATGATAATAATAATGATCAACTGTAAAACTGAATATTTACATTAGAATACAAAAATCTAAGTAAAATGTTAATAAGTTCAAAACAAGCAAAAAAAAAAGAAAAAGAACAAAAGTATACAAAGAGAGACTTGTGTCAAAATGACACATTTAGCTAAAGCGAGTTGCAAGTTGATGAGAGATCATTTGTTGTATATCAAAAATATAACACTACTTATTACAAAGGAAACCGGAAACTAATTCAATTATTCAGGTTTCTTTGTATATCTATACACCAGTTGTCAGTGATACTGCTTAACTCTAGCCTATGTACACCTTTATTGCCTTACTCTAAGGCAAAAATATAGAGCACTATTTTAGATTGGAGCTGCTCAACTATGTGTCATATTAAGTACACAACAGAAGTATCTAACTATTGTGAACTATATTATACATGAGTATAGATTATCAGTGACACTTATATAGAGACCTATAGAAGTGAATATAATGACTATAGACTATTGCTACATATAGTCCCTGATAAAGATCTAAATCCCATCTCAAATTGATACCCTTTGGTTCCTTAGTTTCTAATTTGAAAATCCACTGTTCTTCAACATCCAGTAGTTTTTTTTATATCTATCTCCACCTCTTTTATTCATAGGGATGTAATCAATAGATTGAAAACTTAAGGCTTTTTTATTTTCTGTGTGTAAATTGAAATGTTTGGCCACTGGGGTTTTGGGGGTATGAGGGTGTGAGTGTATCCAATTATGGCTATTTAGTCTCACTAAGAACACTCCCAAACTATCTTTGAGAAAGCGCCAACCTGCGTGAAACGCGTCAGGTGACGTCATTCCTATCCTTGTCTTTCAGTTATCCATGAGTGTGTATATACACAGTTTCTGTGTGGACTTTTAATGTATACCCAATACATTTTCTACAATTGTTTTATAAAGGTGCTATAAAGGTGTTTGTGCATAGTGCTTTATCTCAGCCTAAATTGTTTGCAATATTTCGCCATTCAAGAATATCGATACCTATGCTTGTGGGAGTTTTCTCTTCTTTGATACACACACATATATATATATATATATATAGTACTTTAATATGTGCAAGCTTAATTTTTTCATTAGGAGGCCTTTGGCATTGGTAATAGTGCACCCCTAGATTTGATTGTGGAACCCTCTCTGCCCCCCCTATATTTGGTTCCTGGAGACACCACTGCTGCAATATGCTATTAATTGTGTAAATGTTTCTGAGCAACATTATCTTTTATAACTTTTGTCATGCATGCTGTGGCTTTCCTTGGATACGCAGGTTAGCCACGTGCACAAATATACAACCACCTGCATGCTCCCCTTGAACTCCAAGCATGTGTACACACACAGTACACCAGAATATACTGGAATTTTAACTTTTTGTACCAACTGAAGGTGATAGAGTCGTTTTTCTGGGAGAACATAATAAAGTGCATTGCAGAAGTCCACATGTGATGTCACCAAAGCATGGATCATCGTGGGAAGATCTGTAGGAATCAGGTTCCTGTGTTAATTGTATGAAATTGTTTTATTAAATCTCCTTCACCTGGTGCCAGAGGCATAAATGTTTTATGGTTGTAACATAGATAAGTATAATGAAAAAGAATCTGTTGGCGCTCTACAAATAACCAATAATAATAATAACAAATACACATTTTTCCCCTTGCCATTATTGATTTGATTCACATTGTACAAAAGCTATATTCTATTTTTTTATTTTATATAAGTACTTGTTATTCATGAGGTAAGACCAACAAATACTACTATAGAGGGCCAAGCAAGTATTGTATACAAATAAATTCATATAATAAATATTGCCATAAAGAAGATAGGATTAAGATGTATACTGATAGTTATAGCTACATAGTACCTAGCTACATTGAATTGCAGCTATAGATTTAGTTCTGGACAGTCCACTGTTAAACCCTGTTTTTCATGTGCTTGTAAATTTGTTTTGAAAGAAAGAATTAATTTACAATTTGGCAATTTGTTGGGCACCCTCAGATAATAGAAGTAATTTGGAAAGTTGTTTAAAATCATATGCTCTATAAGAATCACAAAATATATTTTTTGGGTTTCATGTCCCTTTTACATAATATTTACACATATTTGTATAAACAAATTTGCAAATATGTTTCTAAAATGTTACAATTACTGAAATACTGTATAGAATTATTGATATTTTTCTGGAAAATAAGCAACATGTAAAGACACTTAAAAAAGAGAATTTGACATCAAGGTTTAAAGTGCAGACTGCATGAACTTATGTATAAACCTGGTATTATGAATTTTCCTTAAAGGGACAGTCTAGTATCAATTAAACTTTCATTATTCAGATAGGACTTTTAATTTTAATAATCTTTCCAATTTACTTTTATCATCACATTTGCTTTGTTCTCTTGGTATTCTTAGTTTAAACTAAACATAGGTAGGCTCATATGCTAATTTCTAAGCCTTTGAGGGCTGCCTCTTATCACATGCTTTTTAAATTGCTTTTCAACACAGAGACTGAAAGTACACATGGGCCATATAGATAACACTGTGTTCAGGCACAGGGGGTTATTTAAGATCTAGCACAATACAATGCTAAATTTAAGACAATAGATAATAAACAGTCACAGTCATGTGATCAGGGGGCTGGAAGAAGGTTCTTAGATACAAGGTAATCACAGAGGTAAAAAGTATATTAATATAACTGTGTTGGTTGTGCAAAACTGGGGAATGGGTAATAAAGGGATTATTTATCTTTTAAAACAATAACAATTCTATGGTAGACTGTCCCTTTAATTTATTTCCTCCATCCACCCGCTGTACTTTCTTTAAAGGGATTGTACCTCAAATTACTTCCTTACAATCATGTTTTGTTCTGTCATTCATCTTTCTGTGAAAAACACTTTTTCCTGAGCTAAAAGAGGCATTAAAGGACCAGTAAATACAGTAGATTTGCATAATCAACAACTGCATGATAAAAAGGCAATGTAATAGTACTTAGTCTGAACTTCAAATGAGTAGAAGATTTTGTTCTGGCAAATTTCAAAGTTATGGCTATTTCCACTCCTCCTGTATCATGTGAGAGCCATCAGCCAATCAAAAATGCATATATTCTGGGAATTCTCGCACATGCTCAGTAGGAACTGGTGACTCAAAAAGTGTAAATATAATAATTCTGTGCACATTTGGTAATTGAAGTAAATTGGAAAGTTGTTTAAAATTGCATACAATATGAAAGTTTAATTGTGACTTGAGTTTCCCTTTAAAGTCTTTTTTGTTTATTTTTTATTTATTTATTTTGAAAAAAGGGCATATTAAAATGTTTCTTTATAAATTTTCAAAACATTTTACTATCTATAACGCGGTGAGAGTTCTGCTTATTAGGCTTGTGCAAATTTGTAACGAAAATATGAATATTAGTTTAGGTTTTTTCCGTAACGAATATCCAAATGAACGCACTTATTTAAAGAATAACAAATATAATTCCTTAGTATATTCATTATTCTTTAAATTAGGTGTATACTTACCTCTAGTGTGCTTGGGAGCCGCGCAAATTCTCTTCTTCTTCGTCATAGACTCCAGGGTCGCGCTAATAGGAACATTAGTGCAGTCGATGCAAGAGACTGAGCTAAAGGACCTTCTCCTTTCGCGTAGGAGGGGGGCACGCTAATCCGACCTTCTTCACAGAGTCTAATTCTCCTATTCTGTGAAGAAGAGTCGGATTAGTATGCCCCCTCCCTTTCCTGTTCTAAAGGAGAACAAAACAAATTGGATAATAGATCATAGAAATAAATTGTTTAAAATTGCACACTCTATCTGAATCATTAAATTAAAAGCATAAAAAAAGATTGTAATTTCTTTAATCTTTTTTATTTTTACAATTTTATAAATACTTTGCAAATAAATATTAAAAATAATATTATATTTCATATATTCATGTTTCACTATGCTTACAAGGAACTGCATCTTACTGCTTGTTAAAACCACCAGCCCTTCCTGTTCTTAGAAATATTTTTATTGGGATTCTTAAACCTATTGTGTCTGCAAAGAAGGGGCAGACGTTACTACGCAAGTCTTGCTTCCCTACTTGTGCTACAACAAAAGTAAAACCAGTTTTTCATCCTTCCCACCTCCTGCTGTCCATCCTGACTGTTACTTCCCAATAGAAACTCAATTAGCATTCTTTGTACAAATCTACAGTCTTAATTGATAATGGTTTTTTTTTTCTTGTTCTTCATACAAGTGCATATATTCTTTTGTAATAATTTTTTTTTGCAAAGTCATCCTGAAGTAAGGTACTGAAAAGAAAGAACAAATATGCTCAGAATACAATATTCCTTTATTCTGTCAATATTGTCAACACAGTAATTTTCTTAGATGGGGGTAATTGCTTCTAGTTTCTAGTAACAATACATGACAGGTCATTCCAGTACAATCTGTTGTGTGGCTCTGTAACTCTAAAATAGTTTGCTTACTACATTCTCAATATACTTGATTTTAATAAAAAGGAGTCTGCTTAGACTTTTTTAATTTAATTTTTTTAACATGCCCACAATGCAGATCTGGGAGCATATGCATCCTTTGTTAGGTGCATGTGCTATGTGCATGTGCTTGATGGACAAGCAAGTCCATGCACTGGTTTATATGCAGTAATCAGAAGCTTCAAGACTGTCAATTTAAGTGGTCCTATCAGCCAGATAATATCTAGGTATCAGCTATTCACAACTATGCACTAACTGCTATTTTCACTTTTAATCTAAAAGGGGACAGTATACTGTAAAATTCTCCCCTTTAATGTGTTCCTATTGATCAATTTTACCCGTTGGGAGTATATTAAATTGTTTACAAATACATCCTTGACATTTATTTTTTAATTTGTAATAGCCTGTTGTATCCTGACCTATACTGAAAATGTCAGTACTTAAGTATTGGTTATTATGTGGCCAAGCAATGTAGTTGCTGGACAACCGATTATTATTATTATTATTATTATTATTATTATTATTATTATTATTATTATTATCAGTTCAAGAGTTATTCTATTGCCCATAACTCTTGAACTGCTTATGCAAAGCTCTTGAAATCAGGTATGCTGGTACAGCCTATTCCTAGTCTGTTGAAACACAAAACCTTGGGTCAACTCCAGGGGGCGCAAATAATGGAAAGGAAAAAGGACTATGCTGATAGCAGATGTTTAAAGTATTATAAGTGACAATGTATGTCTTAAGTATCAGAAGTGATAATAAATATATACTTATTAGGCAGCATTGGGTATAATATAATATATAGACTCTTGCCCCCAAATAGTCTTATCTGTAAGGAATGTCAGACCTTTATATAGGTTCCAGGTCACCAATTTAGACCAGTAATGCTCCCAGTGGATGGTCTTTGCCAGTAGATGGTCTTTGCCAGGAGTCAGCTCCTTGTTTTCAAAAAAACGATCAATTTTGATATAGTTTAAACACTGTGCTCTACAAAATAGTACAAATGCGTACTCACAAGTGCGGCAGCACCCAGTTGTGCTAAGTAAGGCAGACTGGGATCTTGCAGTGCCCCACTGAGAGAACCATGTTCCCAGGTCTTCTTAATGTAGGAAGAAAGCTCAGACTCTAAATATATAGAGAAAAAGACTTCAATTTAATAAAGTACATATAAAAACAAGGGGTCTGTTGTTGACCCTATATGTTTAAAAACAGAAAGCAACGCGTTTCTCAGATCTCTGTTTCCTCAGGCTTCTGCAAACTAAATGAGAGTACTGGCTTTTATTCAACTAACAACCTATCCCTAATCTAGAGGAACACACCTCTCACACAGGTGTGTTAAATTCAAACTAATCATATTCTCACTGCTGCAAACAGCTTGTCAGTGCAAATCAAATTTTTAAAAACTCTTCATATGATCTCAATCATTAAAACACAATATGTCATAGAGAAAAAGAGTGATACCACCCTCAAGACTTTGATGTAGATATCATGTCACCCTTAGTATATTAAGTCTGTAATTAATCATAACTATAATTCTCATGATCATATTAAAAAACTCAACCTATTTATATAGGTCATATTTCTACAAATATTATTGGCTCGCAGACAGCCCCCCAGGCAACACTATTATATCTTCATTCGGCTAGATGCCTCCTCTGCCAAGAACTCAATGACATAGGTGTATGAATGCAGCGGCCACATCATCCGTTGCCGTACCAGCATGGATGATGCAATTTACCAGGGGATCCACAACCTTCATGCTCACCCATCCCTTTTGCTCTGCTAACCGCCAGCTTCCTCCAATCAAAAGACTCAGGCTGAATGAAGAGTGATACCCCCCACCATTTAGGGCATAACTTCAGCTTCCGCATTCGTCAGCAACAGTGTCACCTGACTCACCACTCCCGAGACCCTCTACATTAGCCAATAAGGAGTGCTCCACAGCCAGAGCCTAAATGCGGCCGGCCAGAAATGCCCCCATGAGACAGACCCAGTCGTGGATGTAACAACCCATGCGCATGCCCTCACTGGCATGCCCCATCTTACAACTGCTCACAACAACCTTCTTTGACAATTGTCTATAGTTACTGACTTATGTACTAACCTTACGTCAAATGACTATATTTGGTTTGGGTACTACTTATGTAGGACAATCAGGTGCCTTCAACACTAGTTGGACTAAGATGTTTGCATGTATATTGAGTAGGAGATCCCTTCATCTGTAAGCTAGTATGAAAATACATGCTTAAAGAAAAAAGGGAGCTACTACCATTTTTAACTCTTAGTGTTTGGGCATTGTGTTTAAACCTATTCATTTACCAGTTGGAAAAATATATATGTCTATTAGTCTATATAGACTATGGCATTAGTCTGATTGGGAATTTCCTTTATTGACCAATGAGGCACTCTCATTACCTCTGTCTTACTAATGGGCATTAGGGAGGGGAATGGCCATATATATTGTAAGGTTCTTCTGATATATGGTGTGGTAAGACCATTATAATGTCTAAGTGATGATGAAGATCAAAAAATATAAATTAAAAATTATATCAAATATCTTGAATTTTTACTGTGTTTGTGACCTGAGGATGTGATATGAGTATAGGATAAAGAGTATAAGAACATTTTGTGATAATGTGTTTATTACAAACTTAGAAATATAATGATTATTAAGTGATAGAAACTTAATGAAATAATAATCATTAATATAATGTTGATGCTAAAAATTATAATAGTATACCCTAAAGTATATAGTGAAATAGTGGTGAATGAGATGTCCCTTTTAAAAGAGGGGATGTGGGATATAAGAGTCCATAATCTAATGTATCCGGGAGTTGAAAGAAGGACTATAATATGTCATGGAGCTTTATATATATATATATATATATATATATATATATATATATATATATATATATACCATGGCATCTATTTATCAAGCTGTCAACCGCAAATACGCTGGAATTCCGCAGTGTATTTGTAGTGAGCCTGATTTGCCTTAGTTATCAAACCCTACAGACCGGCAAAAGTAGAATTTTGTGACGTAACATACGATCCGCCGGACTCAGTCCGACAAAGATCGATGCTTACGTCATTACAGATGTTCCGAACGCAAGTTCGGCACAATCTGACTACTTTTGCTAGTTATCAAATGTCTACCAGGTACTCTCTGCACTATTCTGGCCCAGCGTCCCTGGTTTTCAATCCGCCACCCTGGAGGCGGCAGATGCCATAGGAATCAATGGGAGTCTGAAAGCAGCAAAAGCTCATGTTCGCTGCTGCCCGATATCCCATTGATTCCTATGGGAACGTTTACACCTAACACCCTAACATGTACCCCGAGTCTAAAACACCCCTAAACTGCCCCCCCCAACACCGCTGCCACCTACATTATACTTATTAATTCCTAATCTGCCGTCTCTACACCGCCGCCACCTACATTATACTTATTAACTCCTAATCTGCCATCCCTACACCGCCGCCACCTAAATAAAAGTTATTAACCCCTATCCCACCGCTCCCGGACCCTGCCGCAACTAAATAAACGTATTAACCACTAAACCGCCACTCCCGGAGCCCACCTCCACCTACATTATATTTATTAACCCCTAATCTGTCCCCCCTACACCGCTGCCACTATATTAAATTTATTAACCCCTAAATCTAAGTCTAACCCTTACACCCACTAACATAAATATAATTTAAATAAATATAAATAAATATTACTAGCATTAAATAAATTATTCCTATTTAAAACTAAATACTTACCTATAAAATAAACCCTAAGATAGCTACAATATAACTAATAGTTACATTGTATCTAGCTTAGGGTTTATTTTTATTTTACAGGCAAGTTTGTATTTATTTTAACTAGGTACAATAGTTATTAAATAGTTATTAACTATTTAATAACTACCTAGCTAAAATAAATACAAATATACCTGTAAAATAAAACCTAACCTAAATTACAATTACACCTAACACTACACTATAATTAAATTAATTCCCTAAATTAACTACAATTAAATAAAATTAAATAAAATTATCTAAAGTACAAACCCCCCCCCACTAAATTACAGAAAATAAAAAATAATTACAAGATTTTTAAACTAATTACACCTAATCTAATCCCCCTAACAAAATAAAAAAGCCCCCCCAAAATAAAAAATGCCCTACCCTACACTAAATTACAAATAGCCCTTAAAAGGGCCTTTTGCAGGGCATTGCCCCAAAGTAATCAGCTCTTTTACCTGTAAAAAAAAATTACAACCCCCAACATTAAAACCCACCACCCACACAACCAACCGTACTCTAAAACCCACCCATTCCCCCTTAAAAAAAACTGACACTAACCCCTTGAAGATCACCCTACCTTGCGAAGTCTTAACCCAACCGATCCAAAGTCCTCAACGAAGCCGGGCGAAGTGGTCCTCCAGATGGGCAGAAGTCTTCATCCAAGCCGGGCAGAAGAGGTCCTCCATACGGGCAGAAGTCTTCATCCAGACAGCATCTTCTATCTTCATCCATCTCCATCTTCAAGACATCCGACGCAGAGCATCCTCTTCATCCGGAGTCTTCTTGAACAATGACGGGTCCTTTAAGTGACATCATCCAAGATGGCGTCCCTTCAATTCCGATTGGCTGATAGAATTCTATCAGCCAATCGGAATTAAGGTAGGAAAAATCCTATTGGTTGATGCAATCAGCCAATAGGATTGAAGTTCAATCCTATTGGCCTATTGCATTCTATTGGGATTTAACAGACTCCGCCAGAGGAAAAACTACTGGATTTATAAATTTAATACCCTGTTTCCAGCAGGGTTAAACGAAAACATAGATATGGCTGCTTTTAAGGACCATTGACGAAAATATTCTGTAGCGGAACCTGTTAGCGCTCTACAAATACCTGATAATAATAATAATAATAATAATAATATTTACTGTACACTTTGTATGTACCTATCATGTTCCCTGTTGGAATCCACACACCATTTAGTTTTTATAGATTATAGTTTAGTATTAATAAACGTGAACATTGGAATTCATTTTAATTTAACACTGGATCTTAAAATTATATATGAACACTTATGGGCATCTATTTATCAAGCTGTCAAATTACCTGCATTCGACGGCACCAATACGCTCGCCTAAAATCGCCTAACATTGCTGCCGCAGACCTGAATACGCTCTCCCAAATTATCAAAAAAGCTGTACGGGGCAATGAGCAGTGGACAGTTGTTAACTAACAGTCATCGATCTCGCTGCTCTTCGGCTTTTTTACAGCTTTATTGGTACCCTGTCACTAAACACCCACACTATACTGTGTACCCCCTATACCGCCGCTCCCGGAGCCCACCACAACTCTAATAAATGTATTAACCCCTAAACCGCCGCTCCCGGAGCCCACCGCAACTCTAATAAATGTATTAACCCCTAAACCGCTGCTCCCGGAGCCCACCACCATTATATTTATTAACCCCTAATCTTCCCCCCTACACCGCCGCCACCTACATTATATTTATTAACCCCTAATCTGCCCCCCCACACCGCCGCCACTATATTAAATTTATTAACCCCTAAACATAAGTCTAACCCTAACCGTAACACCCACTAACTTAAATATAATTTAAATAAATATAAATAAATATTCCTAGCATTAAATAAATTATTCCTATTTAAAACTAAATACTTACCTATAAAATAAACCCTAAGATAGCTACAATATAACTAATAGTTACATTGTAGCTATCTTAGGGTTTATTTTTATTTTACAGGCAACTTTGTATTTATTTTAACTAGGTACAATAGTTATTAAATAGTTATTAACTATTTACATTAACTGTTTTCATTATTTATCTCTTAAATATATTGTTTATTTCTTAAACATATTTTTAAATATACTTACTAGTTTTTAACCAGCAAAAAGAAGGGCTAGAGAAACATTAGAAACTATATTGCATATAAAAAGACAAGACTATGAATTTAAGAACGATTGGAGATCATGTGATACCTATAACAGGAAGATAGTGAAACATTAGGAACAAATTGTGTACAGCAATGAAGGAGTTTAATGTAGAAACACTAGGTACTAATTACACATAGCAATGAAGGAGTTAAACGGAACTGTCACCCTGAAATGAAAGGGTCAAACGGAACAAGTATAAAAGGAAGACTGAGAGAGCTGTAGGTTATCTTGATAAAGGCTTTGTGGAAGCCGATACGCGTGGATGTTACCCAGCTCTAATTGGAAACCGCTGCTAAAAAGCTCCCAGGACTGCTGCATCTAAACCTGCCGTATAAAGATTTACATAAGGAGGAAATTAGAGGAATAGCGAGAGGGGCTGAGAAGATTAGGACCCAACCATTCAAGTGTGCGAACTTTTCAAAGGTAGAACCTAATACCATTGGTCTGTCGTATACATGTGATATAACGGTTGAACCAAGGACTGACCAAAACGATAACAGACTCAGAAGGAAACAAGGTAAAACTGTTTGGATTCCAAAAAGGAAATTAAGGTACCGTGGAAGACTAAATTTCTTACCCTTAAAAAATATTCATATTAGGATTATTAAGAGACTTATCCCAATAAGAAATAAGAAGACATTTGTGTGTTGTCCTCCACCCGAGACTGTTAAATTGATTAAGATATAACTGAAACACGGAACAAAGCTGACACAACAGACTTCAATTCTTTGCTACAAATGTTTCTCTATACGAACTAATTTCAAAGCCTATAAACGTGTTTTTAATGGATGTGTTTCTGATACTTGGTACTCTCCATTTTTGATAACTAGATTGACCTTTATCTTTTTAATTTTTTAGATGTAGGGCTATCTAAAGGAATTTTTATTGGCTTAAATAAACAAATTTTAAGCATACCTAGCATTTTTAAAACACCAGTGTTTTTTATTTTTTTCTTAATCTTGATTTTTTAATTTTTTTTGTACGTCTGAAGGTTCTTATACGAATTTTGTGTAATTACAAACAAATAAAATATTGTTCCTGTTATTTAATTTAATATCATTTAAACTTGTACATATATATTTTTTGTATTGATTCTTATTGTTATACTTAACTTTAAGTGATACCCTAACTTTAAACAAGTTCAAGTGTTATTCTACTTAAAATAAATTCAAGCCAAGTTGGAATTATATGCAGTCACCATTGGACAATATATAAGATTATTTTAGCATTTTACGATAAGGATTATTTAATATTTTTACCCCTCACATATTTGAATGGTTTAGGAACTTAAATGAGTTCTTATACTTTAAGAGCACTTGCACATTAAAGCACGCACCTTTTAAACACCTGATATTTAAGATTGAGTAATTTACCATTTAAATAATAAACATTTCAGCACTAACACTTCTTACATGCACATATTAACACTACGGACTTAACTACATAAATAGTAAACTCAAACAATTTGTTACCTCCATTCCCTACAAAAAATTGTTATTTTGACACTTACACGTAATACAAGGGAAACATATTCTGTTTTTACACACTAGGTTTAATTTATCTTTACTATCTTGTATTAAAAATCTACTTAAAGGATTCAGGTATATAATATAACCGGATTGCTGCAAGCGCCCCCTTCCTTTTTTCTTTTCTTTTCATCGTTTAAATACTGTAGAGTCATTTGTGAGAGACCCCACTAGTAAGGGAGGCCATATCTGTTTTTGAGTTATAACAGTTCATAAACCTACATTTATAACAATTAAATAAATTACATAATTACATAATTAAATAAATTACATAATTAAGTAGGTTTATTTGTTGTTGTTTTTTTATTGCAATTTCTATCTGATTCTTGGAAGCTTAATTATGACTTTCATGTTCCTTAAAAATATTTATTTGATTTGATGACAAAACAAATCAATATTTTAATAAAAATATAATAATCATATACTTAAGCCTGTTTTATTTTGTGCAGTTACTGCACTGGCATTATTTCACAAAACAGTTGCAATAATTACAATACATATTTTTTTATAAATTACTCAAATGAGAATGCATTGGGGCATATGTATCAAGGTCTGGCGGACCTGATCCGACACTCCGGATCAGGTCCGCCAGACCTCGCTGAATATGGCGAGCAATACGCTCGCTGTATTCAGCATTGCACCAGCAGCTCACAAGAGCTGCTGGTGCAACGCCGCCCCTGCAGACTCGCGGCCAATGGGCCGCCAGCAGGGGGGTGTCAATCAACCCGATCGTACTCAATTGGGTTGATTTCCGGCGATGTCTGTCCGCCTGCTCAGAGCCGGTGGACAGGTTATGGAGCAGTGGTCTTTGTGACCGCTGCTTCATAACTGCTGTTTCTGGCGAGCAGGCTCGCCAGAAACATGGGGCATCAAGCTCCATTCGGAGCTTGATACATATGCCCCAAAATCTCCTTTAATTCATATAAACTTGTATAAAAGATTAAACACATATTAAAAGCACAATGCAAAAGCTTTATATTGATTTTTTAATTACAAGTTTTAATTACAACAGCAGTATTCAAATGCAGAAAGATAAAAATAAAAAGAGATACTGCATCCTCTAACTGAGTTAACAGAGATAAAATGTGTAATTGTAGACTACTTTACTGTCCTAATAAAATCAAATAACCATGATAAAGGGAGGTTTAAAAACAATGGTGAGTGATCAGTGCACACTCCTGTCTCAAACAATAACAGCTTAATCAAAAGATCTTATATCATGTGTAATATCATCAATATGATTGTGTCCCTGTCAATTTTTAATGAGCATAATGAAATCACGTTTTAATTATTCAAAGGTTGTCCTTGAAAAGTGTGAAAACTATTTCATCTCACTAGTAAACTAACCAGTGAAATGGGAATGGGATAGTTTTCATATCTTTCAAAGGCAACCTTAGAATAATTAAAACATGTGATTTCATTATTATGCTCATTTAAGATCAGATGCATCACCCTGTAGAGACCCCTATATGAAGCTATATGCCCTGTGAAGACCTAAGTACAGAATCTGATTTTTTTTTGGCTTTATTTTCTTTTTTTTTTTTTTTTTATAAAAGGCTGCAAGTCTCATTTAGGCATACATCTCTGTCATAAAATAGATTTCCCACTCCATGTGCCTGTACTACAGATACATGGAGTGGGAAATCTATTTTATGACAGATGTATGCCTAAATGAGACTTGCAGCCATTTATCAAAAATAAAGAAAATCAAAATATCCACTCTAAAGCCTCACATAGGCTTCTGGCTTTTAAGAGATACATTGCCCCTGCAGCACCATTGAGAGTGAGATACATTGCCCCTGCAGCCAGTCTGCCATCAGCCTCTCAACCCCACAAAACAAACGTCACACCCTAGCCTAAGCCCTGCTTCAGCTCTCTCCACTGTACTTTATAAACTTCATTATGCACCAAATGCCCCTCCCCTGCCGACTTGGCCCCTCGCCCCGCCTCCCTAGGTAATAATAAAAATAAAATAACAAACGTTTTTAAAATGGCTTCAGTTTAGAAAATTAGGAGCCCTCTGGGGTGTTAAAGGCCGCCCCGGCTTCTTCCTTCCACAATCATGATGAGTCTGACTCTGACCCACACTAAGTCACTCCACCGCATAAACGCTTCGCCTCACACATCTTCCAGTCCAGAAGCCGGCTATATATAATATTTAATTTTAATCTAAAAATTAAAAAAATTAATTGTGCTAAGCTGCATCATGTCATCTTGCCCCTGCAACTGAGATACTAGTTATCATGTCACCCACACAATAATTGACATGGCCACTGACTTGACAAACAAATAATGTTATTTATAATCTTGCTACATAAATTAGCATTCTGTAAAATTTAATTTATGTAGCCAGATTATAAATAACATTATAAATAACATTAGATGGGAGTAACCAGCAGTGGATCCGGTGGGCGGAGTCGGCGTGAGAGAGGGAGGACCGGGGTGCTATGTCCACGCCGAATTTGAAAGAACGCCAGCCTCGCTTATGCTTGGCGATAACGGAGAACGCCCGGAGCCCTATACAGCAGTAGGGAACAAGCGAGGAAGGAGGGCAAGCTAATCCTCCGGACCGGAAACGGGTTTGCAAAGACACCTGGGCACTAAGAGAAGTGGAAGCATAATATCAAAGGAGAAGGGGAGAGAAGGAAGGGGAAAGAAAAGGTTAAAGTGTAGCTACGAGAAACTAGCAGCCTGTACACCTCAGCAATGGAAGGGCTGGTGGATTGACAGATTGGTGACCGGAGCCACAGACAGATACAGGGGGAAAAACCTGCCTAAAAGTGAGTACTTTTTTGCTTTGTACCATACCCCAGAAGACACAAAGCTTGATTACGGTGGGGGGCTAGGTCTTAAATACCCCAAATAAGGGGGGCCATAACCTATCAAGTACCTGGCCTGAGGAGCATAGTTGGGGTAATAAAATAAAATTAAAAACCCCAAGAAAGGTCCCTTGTAGGGTATAATGAGTGTAGGTAAGGACTGTATGCTTGGAAAACACACTGTTTAAAGACATTGTGATAAATGTAAATACAGAGATTCCCCGAAAAGGACAACTTGAGTACCTAGTGAAGCCCCCTACAAAGGCGGAGGATTTACAGCCAGTACCTGGAAAGTCTGTGCTGGGCTATAAGATAGCATTGTGGGATGCATAAAGAAGATTTAAAGGGACTCTTAACTTGGCTTGAATACTTTACTTTGGGACATAAAATCAGATATAGCATCTAGAAATAACAAAACGACAAGAGAGGTCCTTTGTAGGGTATTATAAGTCTAGGGAAATGATTGTATGCTTGAACATTTGTAACACATTGAATCCCTGAAAGGGGCACTCAGAGTACCTAGTGAAGCCCCCTACAAAGGCAGAAGAACCAAAATAAGTCTGTGGAAAGACTGCAGATATTTGGGCCAGAAGGCTTCTAAAAAAAAAGGGGGGGGGGAAAAAGAAAGAAAAGAAATAAGGAAGAGGGGAAAGAAAAGAATCACATTATACCTTTAATAGAAAACTGGACTTGGGTTATATAAAATTAGCACCTAGAAAAGAGGGGGTCTTTTATTGTTTGTGCTGTTCCTAATACAAATTGAATGGGTGAGAACTATCGATCTTTATTATAAATAAAAGAGGAATAGGTAATACAGCTTACCATATATGATAATAGTGGGATCATTTGTAAAAAATAAATAAAAAATAAATAATTACATTGATAGGGGTAACTTTAATTATATTTGTCTTTTCATGCCAAATTGTTTGATACAGAAATTGGTATGCATATTTTTTGACTATATACTGGTGATGATGTAAAATCAAAATAGTTATATAGTATATAGTACAGAGGTCACTAAAGTGTTTGCACACTAGGATTTTGGATAAGAAGTGTTAATTTTTATCACAAGATATATCTTAGAATTGTAACAATATAGAATAATTAAAGGGACATTAAACCCACATTTTTTCTTTCGTGATTTAGATAGAGCATGCCATTTTAAACAACTTTCTAATTTACTTCTATTATCTATTTTGCTTCATTCTCTTGATATTCTTTGCTAAATAGCATATCTAGATAGGCTCAGTAGCTGCTGATTGGTGCCTGCACATAGATGCCTCGTGTTATTGGCTCACCCATGTGCATTGCTATTTCTTTAACAAAGGATATCTAAAAAATAAAGCATATTAGATAATAGAAGTAAAAGAAATTTTTTGGGTTTAGTGTATCTTTAAGTCTAAGGTAAACAAAATTTCAATGTACACATGACTTCATTCATTTGTTTAGTATTTTAAGTAAATAGTGAAAGAGAAGCCAAAGAGATAGGAACTCAGATATAAATCTTGAAATGTGTTAAATAATAGATTGTAAAAATTAATCTGGGGTACCAGTAGAAGAAAAACAGAATTTATGTTTACCTGATAAATTACTTTCTCCAACGGTGTGTCCGGTCCACGGCGTCATCCTTACTTGTGGGATATTCTCTTCCCCAACAGGAAATGGCAAAGAGCCCAGCAAAGCTGGTCACATGATCCCTCCTAGGCTCCGCCTACCCCAGTCATTCGACCGACGTTAAGGAGGAATATTTGCATAGGAGAAACCATATGGTACCGTGGTGACTGTAGTTAAAGAAAATAAATTATCAGACCTGATTAAAAAAACCAGGGCGGGCCGTGGACCGGACACACCGTTGGAGAAAGTAATTTATCAGGTAAACATAAATTCTGTTTTCTCCAACATAGGTGTGTCCGGTCCACGGCGTCATCCTTACTTGTGGGAACCAATACCAAAGCTTTAGGACACGGATGAAGGGAGGGAACAAATCAGGTCACCTAAATGGAAGGCACCACGGTTTGCAAAACCTTTCTCCCAAAAATAGCCTCAGAAGAAGCAAAAGTATCAAACTTGTAAAATTTGGTAAAAGTGTGCAGTGAAGACCAAGTCGCTGCCCTACATATCTGATCAACAGAAGCCTCGTTCTTGAAGGCCCATGTGGAAGCCACAGCCCTAGTGGAATGAGCTGTGATTCTTTCGGGAGGCTGCCGTCCGGCAGTCTCGTAAGCCAATCTGATGATGCTTTTAATCCAAAAAGAGAGAGAGGTAGAAGTTGCTTTTTGACCTCTCCTTTTACCGGAATAAACAACAAACAAGGAAGATGTTTGTCTAAAATCCTTTGTAGCTTCTAAATAGAATTTTAGAGCGCGAACAACATCCAAATTGTGCAACAAACGTTCCTTCTTTGAAACTGGTTTCGGACACAGAGAAGGTACGATAATCTCCTGGTTAATGTTTTTGTTAGAAACAACTTTTGGAAGAAAACCAGGTTCAGTACGTAAAACCACCTTATCTGCATGGAACACCAGATAAGGAGGAGAACACTGCAGAGCAGATAATTCTGAAACTCTTCTAGCAGAAGAAATTGCAACTAAAAACAAAACTTTCCAAGATAATAACTTAATATCAACGGAATGTAAGGGTTCAAACGGAACCCCCTGAAGAACTGAAAGAACTAAATTGAGACTCCAAGGAGGAGTCAAAGGTTTGTAAACAGGCTTAATTCTAACCAGAGCCTGAACAAAGGCTTGAACATCTGGCACAGCTGCCAGCTTTTTGTGAAGTAACACAGACAAGGCAGAAATCTGTCCCTTCAGGGAACTTGCAGATAATCCTTTTTCCAATCCTTCTTGAAGGAAGGATAGAATCTTAGGAATCTTAACCTTGTCCCAAGGGAATCCTTTAGATTCACACCAACAGATATATTTTTTCCAAATTTTGTGGTAAATCTTTCTAGTTACAGGCTTTCTGGCCTGAACAAGAGTATCGATAACAGAATCTGAGAACCCTCGCTTCGATAAGATCAAGCGTTCAATCTCCAAGCAGTCAGCTGGAGTGAAACCAGGTTCGGATGTTCGAACGGACCCTGAACAAGAAGGTCTCGTCTCAAAGGTAGCTTCCAAGGTGGAGCCGATGACATATTCACCAGATCTGCATACCAAGTCCTGCGTGGCCACGCAGGAGCTATCAAGATCACCGACGCCCTCTCCTGATTGATCCTGGCTACCAGCCTGGGGATGAGAGGAAACGGCGGGAACACATAAGCTAGTTTGAAGGTCCAAGGTGCTACTAGTGCATCCACTATAGCCGCCTTGGGATCCCTGGATCTGGACCCGTAGCAAGGAACTTTGAAGTTCTGACGAGAGGCCATCAGATCCATGTCTGGAATGCCCCACAGCTGAGTGACTTGGGCAAAGATTTCCGGATGGAGTTCCCACTCCCCCGGATGCAATGTCTGACGACTCAGAAAATCCTCTTCCCAATTTTCCACTCCTGGGATGTGGATAGCGGACAGGTGGCAGGAGTGAGACTCCGCCCATAGAATGATTTTGGTCACTTCTTCCATCGCTAGGGAACTCCTTGTTCCCCCCTGATGGTTGATGTACGCAACAGTTGTCATGTTGTCTGATTGAAACCGTATGAACTTGGCCCTCGCTAGCTGAGGCCAAGCCTTGAGAGCATTGAATATCGCTCTCAGTTCCAGAATATTTATCGGTAGAAGAGATTCTTCCCGAGACCAAAGACCCTGAGCTTTCAGGGATCCCCAGACCGCGCCCCAGCCCATCAGACTGGCGTCGGTCGTGACAATGACCCACTCTGGTCTGCGGAATGTCATCCCTTGTGACAGGTTGTCCAGGGACAGCCACCAACGGAGTGAGTCTCTGGTCCTCTGATTTACTTGTATCTTCGGAGACAAGTCTGTATAATCCCCATTCCACTGACTGAGCATGCACAGTTGTAATGGTCTTAGATGAATGCGCGCAAAAGGAACTATGTCCATTGCCGCTACCATCAACCCGATCACTTCCATGCACTGAGCTATGGAAGGAAGAGGAACGGAATGAAGTATCCGACAAGAGTCTAGAAGCTTTGTTTTTCTGGCCACTGTCAGAAATATCCTCATTTCTAAGGAGTCTATTATTGTTCCCAAGAAGGGAACCCTTGTTGACGGAGATAGAGAACTCTTTTCCACGTTCACTTTCCATCCGTGAGATCTGAGAAAGGCCAGGACTATGTCCGTGTGAGCCTTTGCTTGAGGAAGGGACGACGCTTGAATCAGAATGTCGTCCAAATAAGGTACTACAGCAATGCCCCTTGGTCTTAGCACAGCTAGAAGGGACCCTAGAACCTTTGTGAAAATCCTTGGAGCAGTGGCTAATCCGAAAGGAAGCGCCACGAACTGGTAATGCTTGTCCAGGAATGCGAACCTTAGGAACCGATGATGTTCCTTGTGGATAGGAATATGTAGATACGCATCCTTTAAATCCACCGTGGTCATGAATTGACCTTCCTGGATGGAAGGAAGAATAGTTCGAATGGTTTCCATCTTGAACGATGGAACCCTGAGAAACTTGTTTAAGATCTTGAGATCTAAGATTGGTCTGAACGTTCCCTCTTTTTTGGGAACTATGAACAGATTGGAGTAGAACCCCATCCCTTGTTCTCTTAATGGAACAGGATGAATCACTCCCATTTTTAACATGTCTTCTACACAATGTAAGAATGCCTGTCTTTTTATGTGGTCTGAAGACAACTGAGACCTGTGGAACCTCCCCCTTGGGGGAAGCCCCTTGAATTCCAGAAGATAACCTTGGGAGACTATTTCTAGCGCCCAAGGATCCAGAACATCTCTTGCCCAAGCCTAAGCGAAGAGAGAGAGTCTGCCCCTCACCAGATCCGGTCCCGGATCGGGGGCCAACATTTCATGCTGTCTTGGTAGCAGTGGCAGGTTTCTTGGCCTGCTTTCCCTTGTTCCAGCCTTGCATTGGTCTCCAAGCTGGCTTGGCTTGAGAAGTATTACCCTCTTGCTTAGAGGACGTAGCACTTTGGGCTGGTCCGTTTCTACGAAAGGGACGAAAATTAGGTTTATTTTTTGCCTTGAAAGGCCGATCCTGAGGAAGGGCGTGGCCCTTACCCCCAGTGATATCAGAGATAATCTCTTTCAAGTCAGGGCCAAACAGCGTTTTCCCCTTGAAAGGAATGTTAAGTAGCTTGTTCTTGGAAGACGCATCAGCCGACCAAGATTTCAACCAAAGCGCTCTGCGCGCCACAATAGCAAACCCAGAATTCTTAGCCGCTAACCTAGCCAATTGCAAAGTGGCGTCTAGGGTAAAAGAATTAGCCAATTTGAGAGCATTGATTCTGTCCATAATCTCCTCATAAGGAGGAGAATCACTATCGACCGCCTTTATCAGCTCATCGAACCAGAAACATGCGGCTGTAGCGACAGGGACAACGCATGAAATTGGTTGTAGAAGGTAACCCTGCTGAACAAACATCTTTTTAAGCAAACCTTCTAATTTTTTATCCATAGGATCTTTGAAAGCACAACTATCCTCTATGGGTATAGTGGTGCGTTTGTTTAAAGTGGAAACCGCTCCCTCGACCTTGGGGACTGTCTGCCATAAGTCCTTTCTGGGGTCGACCATAGGAAACAATTTTTTAAATATGGGGGGAGGGACGAAAGGAATACCGGGCCTTTCCCATTCTTTATTAACAATGTCCGCCACCCGCTTGGGTATAGGAAAAGCTTCTGGGAGCCCCGGCACCTCTAGGAACTTGTCCATTTTACATAGTTTCTCTGGGATGACCAACTTGTCACAATCATCCAGAGTGGATAATACCTCCTTAAGCAGAATGCGGAGATGTTCCAACTTAAATTTAAATGTAATCACATCAGGTTCAGCATGTTGAGAAATGTTCCCTGAATCAGTAATTTCTCCCTCAGACAAAACCTCCCTGGCCCCATCAGACTGGGTTAGGGGCCCTTCAGAAACATTATTATCAGCGTCGTCATGCTCTTCAGTATCTAAAACAGAGCAGTCGCGCTTACGCTGATAAGTGTTCATTTTGGCTAAAATGTTTTTGACAGAATTATCCATTACAGCCGTTAATTGTTGCATAGTAAGGAGTATTGGCGCGCTAGATGTACTAGGGGCCTCCTGAGTGGGCAAGACTCGTGTAGACGAAGGAGGGAATGATGCAGTACCATGCTTACTCCCCTCACTTGAGGAATCATCTTGGGCATCATTGTCATTGTCACATAAATCACATTTATTTAAATGAATAGGAATTCTGGCTTCCCCACATTCAGAACACAGTCTATCTGGTAGTTCAGACATGTTAAACAGGCATAAACTTGATAACAAAGTACAAAAAACGTTTTAAAATAAAACCGTTACTGTCACTTTAAATTTTAAACTGAACACACTTTATTACTGCAATTGCGAAAAAACATGAAGGAATTGTTCAAAATTCACCAAATTTTCACCACAGTGTCTTAAAGCCTTAAAAGTATTGCACACCAAATTTGGAAGCTTTAACCCTTAAAATAACGGAACCGGAGCCGTTTTGAACTTTAACCCCTTTACAGTCCCTGGTATCTGCTTTGCTGAGACCCAACCAAGCCCAAAGGGGAATACGATACCAAATGACGCCTTCAGAAAGTCTTTTCTAAGTATCAGAGCTCCTCTCACATGCGACTGCATGCCATGCCTCTCAAAAACAAGTGCGCAACACCGGCGCGAAAATGAGGCTCTGCCTATGCTTTGGGAAAGCCCCTAAAGAATAAGGTGTCTAAAACAGTGCCTGCCGATATTATTATATCAAAATACCCAAATAAAATGATTCCTCAAGGCTAAATATGTGTTAATAATGAATCGATTTAGCCCAGAAAAAGTCTACAGTCTTATTAAGCCCTTGTGAAGCCCTTATTTACGATCGTAATAAACATGGCTTACCGGATCCCATAGGGAAAATGACAGCTTCCAGCATTACATCGTCTTGTTAGAATGTGTCATACCTCAAGCAGCAAGAGACTGCTCACTGTTCCCCCAACTGAAGTTAATTGCTCTCAACAGTCCTGTGTGGAACAGCCATGGATTTTAGTGACGGTTGCTAAAATCATTTTCCTCATACAAACAGAAATCTTCATCTCTTTTCTGTTTCTGAGTAAATAGTACATACCAGCACTATATCAAAATAACAAACTCTTGATTGAATAATAAAAACTACAGTTAAACACTAAAAAACTCTAAGCCATCTCCGTGGAGATGTTGCCTGTACAACGGCAAAGAGAATGACTGGGGTAGGCGGAGCCTAGGAGGGATCATGTGACCAGCTTTGCTGGGCTCTTTGCCATTTCCTGTTGGGGAAGAGAATATCCCACAAGTAAGGATGACGCCGTGGACCGGACACACCTATGTTGGAGAAATAGGTGACTATTTTATTTAAGTTTAAGAGGCAGTTGTGGTAGTTAATAACTGATTAAAGAGCAGGATAGAAATATCTGAAACAGAAGAGCATACAACAAATAAAAGAGAAATTACTAGAATTGTATTTTATTGTGGATAGATTACTAAAAGAAAATTTATAGGCTAGTGGTTTAGTAAATTGTTCCCCTTTATTCAGAGAGGTACTTGGTCACCTTGGTCTTAGTTCACAGAACACTTTTTTTTTTTTTCACATTTATTATTATTTTTATCACAAAAAAAAAAGAAAAATATATATTATATATATGTATATATATATATATATATATATATATATATATTATATATATATATATATATATATATATATATATATATACATACACATACACATAAAAGAACAGGAGAGAGAGGAAAAGGAGAAGGGAGAAAAGGGAACTCACTTGGTGTGGTCCTACGTGGTTGTGTATGGACAAGTATTTAACTCACAATAAGAAACAATCTCCAGGGATGGCGGCCAGAGGCAAAGACAAAAATGCTAAAGGCAGTGTAGAAAACGCCTTGGACATAAGTAGTGGGAGTTTAAATTTACACACAAATCAATTTGATATGCAGTTATTTGTTAAATACATTTCAAATATTTGCCTACCCCAATTTAAAGAAATAAAATCTGAAATATCGTTGCTCACAATGGAAGCGGAACAGCGTATTTCAGATTTAGAGGACAATTCTATAGTACAGAAAAACTATCTAGAAACAAATCAGAAGACAGTATTGGCCTTACAGTTAAAAATTGAAGACCTCGAGAACAGGTCAAGGAGAAATAATTTTAAAATAATAGGCTTAGCAGAAAAAGACCATGAAAATGTAATCCAGTGGGTCACAGAAGACCTACCTAAAATTCTAGAATTTCCATTCAGGGACCAGACATTGGTAGTTGAAAGAGCACATAGGCTAGGCCAAAAAAAAGGCAAAAAAATCAAAGTCCTGAATTATCAGGATAAGATTAGAATTCTTCAGTACTATAGGGAAAAAAAAAGAAATTTTATACGAGGAGAAAAGGCTGCTCATTTTTCAAGACTTTTCATCAGAAGTCTCCAATAAGAGGAAATAAATGGCTCCTATATGCACCCAAATGATAAACAGGGGTTATAATGCAACAATAATTTATCCTGCTAAAATAAAAGTATATCAAGAAGGAGGGGTTCAAATTCTTAATAATCCACATGAAGCCCAGAATTTCTTACAACATTTAAAAGGATAATTTGGTTGTTAAGACTGATAAAATATAGAAAGGTTGTAAAATGTTTGTAAATTTAAGCCAGGACGTGTTTGTTTGTTTTTTTGTTTGTTTTTTTTCTTCTCACCCTCTCTCACTCCTCCCTGAGGACATTATTTTTATTTTTGGAATTTATGTAATATGGATAGGGAATTAAAATTTGTTACATGTAACGTAGGGAAAAGCAATCTTAAAACACTTAAAAGACTTAGGAGTAAATATTGCACTACTTCAAGAAACACATCTTAAAGAGGGCGAAATTATAAAACTTAAGACAGGCTGGGTAGGGGAGGTCTTTGCATTACCGTGCATATGTAGGAAGAAAGGAGTAGCAATATTATTGGAGAAAAATCTTAAATATATTTTTATTGATAAATTTATAGATAAAGAAGAGCGATATTTGATCTTAAAAATAAAAATTGAGGAAAAAATATATACAATTTGTAACGTATATGGTCCTAATAATTTTTTCCCCCGTATTCAGCTAGATATACAATAAAAAATAATGGAAGTTTCGGAGGGTATCCTTATTATGGGTGGTGACTTTAACATGGCTCCCCAAGTCCCTTTAGACAGATTTAGACCGGATAAGAAGTCTACGTTTAAAACAAGAAGAGATAAATTAGAAGAAAGGTTAGTTAGGAAAATAACTAGCTACCTAAAAACTAAGGATATTTGGAGAATGATATACCCTGATGCAAGGGAATTTACTTGTCTATCTAAAGCGCATAGATCTTACTCTAGGATTGATTATTTTTTAATATCAGAGAGACTACAGAACGAAAATATATCTATAAAAATTAATAAAATTACACTTTCGGACCACGCTCCCATACTTCTGAAAATTGCAATTCCCAATATAAAAAATTATTTTAGAAGATTTAGATTTCCTGTATATCTAGTTAATGATTTTAAATTTTAAACTTTTCTTAAGCATAAGTGGGAAGATTATATAGAACTTAATCTAAGTAAACCAGAAATCCTATGGGAAGCAGCAAAATCGATTCTGAGAGGTGAAATTATAGCATATATGAGTATAAAAAGGAAAAGGCAAAAAAAGAGAGAGAAATAAGCTATAAGACATATAACTAACTCATTCAATAATTATACCAGTAAACCTAAATTTCTAAATTTTATAATATTTGCCAATTTTTTCCCTGATTTATTTCCAAACCTATAAAGTTTGGCTTTCAATTTTAGGTCCATTTGTGTTGCTTAAGATACTAAGGGTGACATGATATCTACATCAAAGTCTTGGGGTGATATCACTCTTTTTCTGTATGACATATTGTGTTTTAATGATTGAGATCATATGAAGAGTTTTTTAAAATGTGATTTGCACTGACAAGCTAGATGCACCAGTGGGAATATGTTTAGTTTGAATTTAACACACCTGTGTGAGAGGTGTGTTCCTCTAGATGATTAGGCATAGGTTGTTAGTTGTATAAAAACCAGTACTCTCATTTAGTTTGCAGAAACCTGAGGAAACAGACAGAGATCTGAGAAACGTGTTGCTTTCTGTTTTTAAATATATAGGGTCAACAATAGACCCCTTGTTTTTATATGTACTATTAAATTTAAGTCTTTTAATCTATATCTTGAGAGTCTGAGCTTTCTTCCTACATTAAATAGACCTGGGAACACGGTTCTCTCACTGGGACAGTGAGCTGGGGCACTGCAAGATCCCAATCTACCTTACTTAACACAACTGGGTGCTGCCTCACTTGTGAGTACGCATTTGCACTATTTTGTCAAGCACAGCGTTTAAACTATATCACACAATGAGGCACCCCTGTCTTGAGATTTTTTTCACAGTATACACCTCAAGTTTGGTACAGTCTATTGCTCTGCTACATCTCATGCAATATTACACTCATAGGACACATGCTTTAGCAGCCATATTGCTTTTTGTGACTAATTTTGAGAAACGCTTAAAAATCTTTAGTTCGGGAACTGCATATGTTACAACTTTGAAACTTACTGTGCTCAGTGCTGCTATGACCTAGATTTGCCATTGCTTAACAGAAGTACCTTGGTCACATGATGTAGCAGCCATCTTGCATTTTGTGAAAACTGTGTAATATTAGTGTGTTGAATCAGAACTTACACTTACTACATAATTATTTTTATTTCAGATCACTCATAAGTTATACTGGTAAATTCTGATCTACTTTTTAGACACAGCTGCTGTTTATCATACCAGATATGTGTATTTTCACTTTGTTACTTGTGATGTCACCAGTGTTCACTATGCATGCACTGAGGCCAAATGAGTTTAAAGGACCAGTGAATACAGTAGATTTGCCTAATCAACTAATGCATGATAAAAAGACAAAGTCTGATCTTCAAATGAGTAGTAGATTTTTTATGACAAATTTCAAAGTTACTGTATGTCTATTTCCATTCCCACTGCATCATGTGACAGCTATCAGCCAATCACAAATACATATTGTAATGTCCTTACATAGCAAACATTAACTCTTTATATGAATGATGCACTTGCAACTTCTAAATTTAAACTGGCACTTTATTTACTGGATTACATAACAAGGTGCTCCTGTAGATTTGCACACAGTAATATGGATAGATACACATATATAGTCCTTTATAATGATTGGCTGCTGCACTCCTTATATTAACAGTCCTGTACACTGTGTATGCAGCACTATAGTAATCCAGGTTAAATGATAACTGTATAACTATATAACTGCAATATAACTTATAATGTGTAACTGACAGTTCTTACTCATCCTAACTGGCTGATGCTGTATCCTCTGCAGTGATCTGTAGCTGACATTACACTTATTATTATTATTATTATTAGCACTTGTCAGTGAGGTTCAGTCCTTGTACTTTATAACTGCATCACAAACTGTCACAAGATGGCTTCCCTGAACTGTTCTGATTCTAAGCACAGCCCACTTGATGACATCATCTTTGTATGGAAGCCTCAATGTGCCATCTAACCACACCAGGAAGTAAGCACAACACTACATCTCCTTTCCTACTTTTTTTTTTAATAAACTTAACTGCACAACAACAACCGTAAGATAAATCAGTCTTCTCCAGCATCCTCTTCTATTGTGGAAGTGAAAGCTGCTTCTTGTTTCTTCCATTGATGAAAGTTTCTCTGATATGTTGCATGTTGTCTCCGGCAAGTGTCTCTGAGATTCACTTCAGGAGACCAATGAACAACAGGTGTTCATTGCCTGGGAGTACGAGCATGACTATTGTGGTCCTGGATAGAATTTCCTGACTCATCATTACAAGGTTCTTCTATTGAGGTTGGTATTGCTGAGTCATCTTCTGTAGTTGAGTCAGAGCCTGTGTTTGGATCATGCCAAACACCTCCCCAGATATCAAAGTCATTGTCTAATTGCATTTGTATGTGATGGTCCTCAGCAGCCTGTTCTCTCTAGCTGTGGTCGTAGTTGGTTCACATGGCGGCGACACACCTGATTGAGTGGTTATCACATACATCTTTGGGCCCTCAACCTGGGCAACAACACCTGGTGCCCATTTTTCCTCTGTATGGTACACCCTATACCAAACCAAGTCTCCTTCTGTATAGGTCCGTGAAGGTTTTCTCACTCTCATTTTATCTTGCATGATGCAGACTGTTTCTGCTACATCTGGTGTGATTAAATCCAGCTATGTACGGATCTTCCTGCCAAACAATAGTTGAGCTGGGGCAACTCCCGTGGTGGGGTGTTGAGTAACCCTATATTGTATTAACCTGCTTCTCTGCTTTTAGAGCTTTCAGTGCCCTTTTAAAGGTTTGGACAAATCTCTCTGCTTGCCCATTGGTGGCTGGGTGATATGGTGCCGTCCGATGATGGTGAATACCATTCGTATGTAAAAAAATTCTGGAAGTCTTGTGACACAAACTGGGGACCATTGTCTGTGACCAGTTTTCTTGGCAACCCAAATACTGAAAACAGTCTTTCTAATGCTGATATGACTTCAGTAGTTGTAGTCCTTGTCATTGGAATTACTTCTGGCCACTTAGAGTGTGCATCAATTATGATTAAGTATGAGATTCCATCAAGGAGTAGTAAGCCAGACCCATGGTTGTCCTCATGGAAGCTGTCCTTGAGCTTGAACACACCCTTTGCATGCCATAACATAGTTCTCAATGTCCTTATCAATGGCCGGCCACCAAACATGACCCCTAGCCTTCTGTTTCATTCTGACAATGCCTGGGTGTCCTTCATGAAGGAGTTTTAATGTAGCTTGACGTAGCCCGTTAGGAACCAGAACTCTCTCACCCCATAAAATACATCCATTTCTGAGTTCTTTCGCTCGTAGTATGTATGCTCGCTGCACATCACAGCCAGTTCTTGGCCAGCCATCTCTCAAATACTTAGCCAGAAGTTGTAATTCAGTATCACAAGCTGTCTCCTTTGCAATTTGTTTGGCATGTACTATACTCATAAAGCACACACTTGGAAGGCTTTCTTAAACAACTGGTGAGGAATTCTTTAGTAGAAGCCTGGACATGGCATCAGCATTGCCATGGGAATCATGGGCCCGGTATTTGATGGAGTAATGATATGCTCCCAAAGTTAGAGCATACCTTTGCAATCCGCTGTAGTGGTGGAAATTCCTTTCCTTGGATTAAAGATGGTCAGCAGTGGCTTATGATCAGTTAAAAGAGTAAATTGTCTACCATAAATATAGTTATGGAACTTCTTAACAGCCCATACAATGGCCAATGCTTCCTTGTCTAATTGGGAATAGTTCTTCTCTGCCGTCGTTAGAGAACGGGAAGCAAAGGCTACCGGTCGGTCTGTCCCATCTGGCATTGTGTGTGACAAGACAGCCCCTAATCGATAAGGTGAAGCATCACATGCTATCATGAGTGGTTTCTGAAGATCATAGTGCATTAACATGCGAGAACACAGGAGTAGGTTCTAGGATTCCTGGAAGGCTTGATTGCATTCATTGCTCCACAACCAGGGTCGATTTGTCTCAAGAAGCTGATGTAGTGGGTGTAACGTATGGGCTAGCTGGGGAAAAAAACGGTGGTAATAGTTAAGGAGACCAAGGTATGATCGTAGTTGTGATGCATTCTGTGGTATAGGAGCTTCTTCCAAGGCCTTGACTTTGTCATCAGCAGTGTGTAGACCATGACAATCTATAACATGGCCACAAAATTCTAATTTGTCACGCATGAAAGCACACTTCTCCAAGTTGACCTTCAACCCGTAGGTCATTAGCCGCTTCAGTACCCTTTCTACATTGTGTCGATGTTCTTCCTCCGTCCTGCCCATGATTAACAGGTAATCTAAAAGGCATTGGACATAGGGTAGTCTATTTAACAGTTCTTCCATGGTGCGTTGTCAGATGGCTGGTGCAGGAGCAATGCCAAAGACCATACGATTATATTGAAATAAACCACGGTGAGTATTGATGGTGAGTAACCTGCGGGAATCTGGATGTACTTCAAGTTGAAGGTAAGCATTTTTTAAATCAATCTTTGTGAAATGTTGTCCCCCAGCTAAGTTAGCAAAAATCTCTTCTGTCCTGGGTAATGGATACTTATCCACTGCTAACTGTTCATTCAACACCATCCTAAAGTCTCCACATATTCGGATCTGTCCATCTTTCTTTCTTACCGGTACAATAGGAGAAGCCCACTAACTACGATGCACTGGGGTTATAATCTTTAACTCTTCTAACCTTATCAGTTCAGCATCAACTCCTGCCCTTAAAGCAAATGGCACAGTTCGTGCTTTGAAAAACTTTGGCCTTGCTCCAGGTTTTAACTGTAACCATACCCTTTTGTTCTTAACTTTTCCCAGAACATTTTCAAACACCGGGGAATATTTGGTCTTAATGTTCTGAATCCACTGGGCACGATCAACTCCAATATGATGAACTTCACTGTTTTTGAGGCCCGTATCCAGTCCCTTCCATAAAGAGGTGGGCCACCTGATTTTAGTATATATAGTGTAAGATTGGCAGTTTTTACACCCCAGTGGTGTGAAGACTTCTCTGGAGTATGTTTGTAGCTTCAAGGTAGTGAGCTGCAGCAATACTGGAATTTTCAGCTGTTTCCAATCTTTAATTGTCATAACTAAAACTGCAGCCCCAGTATCTAAGTCCATAGTCAAATCTTTTCCTTCAATATTAACATGAACGGTCAAAGGCTCAGACCCTGCTGCCATGGTGTATACAGTCAAACTCTGAACAGTCATTTCCTCTTCTGAATCTGATGTGGCTCCACTATAAGCCATGTGGTAATTTCCCTTCTTATGTGTTTTGCTTGAGACACTCTGCTGAGATCCTCTGCAAGCCTTCTTTAAGTGTCCTATTTTAGCACAGCCATGACAACGAGCATTTTTAAATATGCATTCAGAAGCTACATGATTCTGTGCTCCACATCTGTAACAGTTAATAGGGGATGCTGCTTTTGCTGAATATTTACTGGCTGGTTTAGTCTGTTGCTTCACATTAGAGAAAAATACCTGTTCTTCCTTAGTGTGGGAATGCGTCTGTAGTAAACTAGTATCTTGTGTGGCCTGTTCCAAAACAGAAGCAATCTCTAGTGCTTTATGGAAGGTCAGGCTTTCCTCTGTCAAAAGTCGCCTTTGAATAGATTCTGTATTGAACAAACTGATCTCTAAGGGCCATATTCAGATACTCCCCAAAAGCACAGGTGCTGGCCAATTTCTTTAAACTGATTGCAAATGTAGATACAGTCTCTTGTACCCCTTGGCGCCTGCTATAAAACTTGAACGACGCAGCAATCTCTAATGGCCGTGGTTGGAAATGTTGTGTTAAGATCTGTATTATTTCAGACAAAGACTTGGTGGCTGGCTTTTCTGGGTGTAGCAGATCTTTTAGAATCTCATATGATCCAAATACAGCCATTATATCGGGAGTTTGTGGTAGTATACTCATCGCCAGATGTAATGTCCTTACATAGCAAACATTAACTCTTTATATGAATGATGCACTTGCAACTTCTAAATTTAAACTGGCACTTTATTTACTTGATTACATAACACGGTTCTCCTGTAGATTTGCACACAGTAATATGGATAGATACACATATATAGTCCTTTATAATGATTGGCTGCTGCACTCCTTATATTAGCAGTCCTGTACACTGTGTATGCAGCACTATAGTAATCCAGGTTAACTGATAACTGTATAACTGTATAACTGCAACATAACCTATAATGTGTAACTGACAATTCTTACTCTTCCTGACTGGCTGATGCTGTATCCTCTGCAGTGATCTTTAGCTGACATTACACTTATTATTATTATAATTAGCCCTTGTCAGAACCTGAGGTTCAGTCCTTGTACTTTATAACTGCATCACAAACTGTCACAAGATGGCTTCCCTGAACTGTTCTGATTCTAAGCACAGCCCACTTGATGACTTCATCTTTGTATGGAAGCCTCAATGTGCCATCTAACCACACCAGGAAGTAAGCACAACACTACACATATATGTATATTTTTTGTATTCTTGCACATGCTCAGTAGGAGCGGATGACTCAAAAAGTGTAAATATATAAAGACTGTGCACATTTTGTTAATGGAAGCAAATTGGAAAGTTGTTTAAAATAGTGTGTTCTATCTGAATCTTGAATGTTTAATTCTAACTTGAGTGTCCCTTTAATACTTACTGCCAAATACCCCTACTGTCAAATACCTCTACTGTAGGTATGTAGGTATTTATTTATATATTTATATGTATTTATTTATTTATTTATTTATATAGAGCCAAGTACTGTATGTCCCTTAAAGGTAGAGTGTTTTTTATTGCAAATGTTACATGTCCCTTAAAGGTAGAGTGTTTTTTATTGCAAATGTTAGACAATGTTCTATAGATCACAGAACAATTGGGCTCTGTTCAGACAATTGCCTTCAATCACAAGAATAATTAGTTTCTTCTCTTTCTGATGAAAGATAAAAGAGGGTCATTAAGGAATGTACTAAATGTTACATACAAGGGATTTGTATCCATATTATCCTTATAATCTGTGAAATTTTGCAGATGATTACATATTGTTTTATCATAATACTGTAGGTGTTTAAGATATTTGAATCTGGAAAACTTTAAATCCCATTAAAGGGACATTTAGCTTTAAATAAATGCTGCATATAAAAATGTTTTTAAAGAAAAGATGAATACTATGCAGATGCATTTTTTAAATATATTAGTTTAATACTGAAGAAATAAGTATACTTGTTTTTATTGTTTTAAAGCAATGGGCAACACCATGTTTAGCTGCATTAAAAAAAAATCTACCAAATATTTTCAAGCTTATTTCCTTACAGAAAAAACTATTCCAGTCCAACTGCTAAAATTAAAGGACCAATCACTACAGTAGAATCACATAATTAACAAGTACATAATAAAAAGACAATGCAATAACACCTACTCCAAATTTCAAATAAGCAGTAGACTTTTTTCTGACAAATTTATTTTTCTCTCATTTGCCAACCCCCTGTATCATGTGACAGACATCAGCCAATCACAGACTAGTATACGTATACCCTGTGAGCTTGTGCACATGCTCAGTAGGAACTTGTTCCCCCAAAAAGTGAAATTAAAAAGACTGTGCAAAATGTAATAATGGAAGTAAATTGGAAAGTGTCTAATAGTGTCTAATATAATATAATAGGGTCTAATAGTGAGAGATATAGATGAGTTACTGGAGCATACAAACAATGGTGATGTGGAATATAGCAGTGTTAAGTCTGGAGTCTCCATTTCACATTCATATAGGCATTGGAATGCCCCCAATCTTCAAAATTAATTTACAGGAAAAGGGGATAAAATAAATAATGAAAGTATATTTAAATTTATTTTTTTACCACAAAATGTTTCCTATGCCTCAAATAACTCCATTAAGTATTATTAAAATAAAATATATTGAAACTTATTTTTAATTTTCTTTTTCTTTGGTAAATATAAGAATCAAAGTAATTTTCCAATCAAACAAGAGTTCTTATGAAACATAATGGTTGTAAGTCCTCAAAAGTTGTTCTTTACAGTAAAAATACTCATAGAGAAAAACTAGAATGCCATTAATAGGTTAGTTGTGAGTGTGACATATTAAACTTAAAATGTATTTCTTTACTGATATTCATATCTTGTGTTTTATTTTGTGTTCATTTTCTTTCCTAAATTAAGGGGCCAGTCTAATTTATTTTTACATTACTTACTTTTGCTTATATGGGGTTGATTCCAGTTGTATTTTTTTAGCCCCAATATACATTTAATTACATCAGAATGATCACAATGTAAACAATAACATCATTTTCGAATTTGAAAAATATTGAATAAGATATCAGAACAGTCACCCATACCATGCATGGGCAGCAATCACACCAACCAAAAGTTATTGACTAAAAAAAAAGAATACATAAAATTCAACAGCCAATGGCACTTGATAAATGCTCAACACCCACAGGTCAACTAATTGCACACATTGGATTAATAATAGCAATATCAGACACTGATCAGTGCATGAATGGACGTAAAAAACAAGATGGTGCTGCCCATGCCAACAACAATGACAGCCTTTTTAGATGATGATTGAATTGCGCCAAATAAACAAATGATTTGGATTATGTCATCACCATCAATTAAATGTACAAACACAAAGAAAACAGAGTTTTGACATGAATTCATAGTAACGTAGTAGATGAGATGGAAAGAAGACAAAATTCCATCACGTTCAACCTATACAGATCCTACAGATTTACAATAAAGGCGCTGCCAATTAGACATATTAATACTAGTAAAAATCTTAACCATTAAAAGGAATAGAAAGGTAAAAACGTAAATGTGCATGGGTACCATTTTTAAATGTACCTATTTGTTATCTATTTATATACTTAAAAACACTTTTAGGGTTTGTCTTAAAATCTTTTGCAATTAATATTTAAGTTAAATTTTTTGCTAATCTGATTGTGCCTGTGTGTGAGCTGTTACATTCCTTATATATTTGGAATGTTGAGTCCATACTATTTTCCTTGAATAATTTCAATTTTATTACTATTATCAGTTTATTTGTAGAACGCCAACAGATTCCACAGCACTAAATGCCCTACATTTTTTCCTAATTTATCTTAACGCAATTTTATTTAGCCACATTGGCTTCGATGTATTTATTTTACTTTTATATCCATGCAGTATGTGTTTATATGTATATTTATTTAATAAAATGTTTTAAATATTCTCAGTTTATCCTCTGTGTTTTTATTTTAGAATACTTTGTCCCAATTTATACAATTTAATGATTTCCTAAAAATCATTGAAGATTGCTTTTTTAAAATTAAAAATCTTGATTATGGAAACTGATTTCAAACGTGACCATGTTGTGATCAGTGTTACCTAAATTACTTTTATTTTGATATAATCTTTGTATTATTTAATAGCACTAAATCCAGTATAGCTTTACTTCTATTTGGATCCTCAATTAATTGTGACATGAAGTTATAATGGTATTTAAACATTGTTCTCCATTAGCTGTGTTGCTAGTTTCATTGCCCTAATTTATTTTGAGGTAGTACACGTCTCCCATTAATACAACACTGGTATTATTAGTAGCCTTTCCTATTTGTATTAACAGCTATGTTTCCTTTAAGTCACTAATGTTGGTGTACTTGTAGAATGTTCCTAATGATATTTAATTTGCAGAGAGAGAGACTATAAGGAGAAGAGACATTACTGGACCAGCAGAATGAGGATAAGTGGCCTGGTAAAGTTGGTGAAACCGGCTGGCTGGTGTATATATTCAGCTATTATGAGTCCTAAATGGTGTTGTTGGAAATTGATGATCGTGGGAGTTATCAAGCACAGCTGTTTTTGACTCAATAAGCTTGTGATTGTTTTGATTAAAAAGAAAAAATGGCCAATCTAGTTTTTTTAGCCTATGTCAACAAACAACAGAGAGAACAAAGTAAATTTGATAATGGAAGTAAAATTGGTCCAAGGCCAGTAGTGAGGGGGATTGATGAAAACAGCATTTGATCGGTGATCCCTCTGCATGACAAAAAGGATTCACTATGCTCTTACAGACCACAATGTGCATGATGAAACCTTTACAGGCAGGGGATCATTGGTGGCCTAGTAGGCAGCACTCCCAGGCTTCATGGTGATGCTGGTGACATCACCATGTACACACATGGTGATGTCACAAAGGGGCCGAACCAGGATGCACCGGTAGCTGCAAGGGATCTGGATGGGGGAAGGTTCATCAAACCTCTTAATCTCAGCTTCCTTAACAGCTACAAAATGCCAAGTAATTTATTTGAAATATATTCACCTACTGCAGTTTTGGAGTAGTAATAATAAGCAGATCTTTTATAAATAAAGTAAAAAAAAAACAACACATGGGGATTTGCCTGGGGATGTTACATTATATACACAATAAATAAAAATCTGGTATCTATAGAAACCCCTAATAAAGTTTATTTTCTAGTAGACAAGTCTCTTTCTTAAGGAAATATATGAATTGTATCTGTATAATCAGGTGATCAAAATTGGCTCAGCACTGGGGTGAAAAAGGATTAGCAGCAAAGGGATACAACAGTATGAACTAATATAAGTTTCTAAATATAAAATGTAGCCAAAGCTTAACTGCAAAATGGTTTCTGTTTTAACCCCCATTAACCCCTTTAATTTACACATAGTTTTGGTTGCAGCAAGCTCCCCCCAGGGCATTTCCATATATGGAAGGTGCTATCCAGGCCATAGCTTCAGCAGAATCCTCACATGCACACTTTGATACCACAAGGTTTGGAGTAGGACACTAATAAGGGAGGATGGAGCAGGCTACACTTGGCAACACTAAAGTGTAAGAAATTTTGCAGATTTTTGGAAATTTTATTAAAAAATACTTATCAGGGGGTTTTTTTAACACTTTTTTTCACACACTGTTTTACCTCAGTTGACCTTTTTATAATATGCACATAACTCAAAATGTTTATGGCACTTTTGTTCTATCTGAATATAGGGATAAATTAAAAGCTCATGAACCTCAGAGACTGGTTTGCATGTTAGGGTTTCACAAAAGCTATTTTAGGTCACTTCACTATGTTAGCGTATGGGATAGGGAAGACACAGTAAACATGGTGCACACCCCCATCATACCACTAATAAGTGAAAGTAGCATAAGTCCTATTGACAGAAGATACAGCTGCAAGCCTAGAGATCCCCACTGTTATACGAGTAAGGGAAAGGGCTAAATTGATAATGTAGGGACCCATGAGGCTAAATGGCATGGAGTAATTTCTCAGGAGCTATTGTTAGTTCACTGAAATATAATAACATATAAGATAAAGTATAGACTACTTCTGAAACACAAAATTAGTTGTACTGACTAAGTTATGCTGGATAACTAAATGGTATTATTGAAATACAGGCAGCGAAAATATAACCCCATCAACATATGATAATTTGAACCTCCTCTTCTATTAATTAAAGTCATATATATATAAAAGCTAGAGATGCTTAAGGTATGCATGAGTATAATCAGCATGCATACATGGCAAAGGTAACAAATGTGTGAAAACCCATATAGCTCAGATTAGTATTATAGCTGCAGGACCAGCCTACATTAAAAGCAGGGTTAGTGTAAAGAAAATTTTATAACACAACATAAAGGAGGCCATAGCATCAGATTGAAATTCACAATATGTACGATGTCAGGATATATAAAAAAATAATAATATTGTACGCTAAACTAATAGGTTATAGTTAGCTTGAAATTTCAACAGTATTAATGTCAAACTATATATAATTGCAAGAAGTTGGTGGGGTATAAATTCACAAAAGAGAATCAGTGTGAGCAATACTTAGCATAGGCTTAAAGTCTATGTGTTGATGTTCAGCAGTTTTTGTATAAGGAGCAAAGAATCACTGTTTGAAAAATTAGCGAGCTTGTTTCAAAATCAGTATATTTTGCTGTGACATTTCATCAGCGACTAACTACCATATCTGGGAAAGTGCGTAAGGGTAGTTACCAGAGTTCACAGAGGAATAGCAAGCCCCCTGGATGCCAAGAAATGCAGAGATACGGATGCGACCACTGCAGAAATGGTGGAGGCTGAGTTGCAACACAGAGTAACACATGTGCCCCCATCATAGCTATAGGAGGGTAAGGAGCATGTGACATCAGAGGGAAATATTTACAAGCTTGTTGCTGCGATGGGAAAGCTTGCGCAATGTGCCTCATTTTCTCCCAGGTTCGCGGAACCTCTGTGCGGGTCACTTTTACTGTGGTATGATAGGCGTACGGCAGATTAGTAGAACCCTTCACATCGGACACTTCACTTTTTTATCAGCGCTGAGTTATGCCATGCTGGCAATTCTACAACTCCAGACTCATTGGCTCCCGCTGATATGGTAAAGGTAGGAAGTGGACGTTGGGGCCCCAAAGCGCCATCACTCCCATCCCCCATCCTGCAGGTCTCAGTCTGGGTGAGAACTTGGAGCGAGCAAGCGCCTCTGTGTCCAAATGCTGTATGGAGCTTCTCCTCCAGATCAGCATGGTGGCTGGCGAGCAGATTGCTTAGTTCCTCCAGAAAACTGGATGGGATCTCCATAGCAAGTGTAAAATGGTAAACACTAGGTAGAGATGAGATTACAGATAATTTTCCAGATATGTGTCTTGGCAAGGTGTATTACGCTAGTACTCTCAGGGTACGTTGCATTCAGCACTATGCGCTGCTTAACGACAATATTCCTCGCCGGGGGGTAAAGTAAAGGCCTCAACCTTAGGTTTTGCTCCGGGTACTCAAAACTGCATATATCTCAGTAATTTTAGGCTCATCTGATGCAGGATCTTTAGCGAGTAAAAAAAAAGTTGCCATAATCAAAGGTACTTTGAGCCAGACCTATTAATCGCAAAGAGAATTTGCCATGTAATTTTCTATGGGTTCTCCTCAGCTTTCCTTTAGCTGTGTGCTCAAATTTATCAAAAAATTGTTAGGTTATTCTTGCGCTTCTCCACGAGCGAGTGGAGGAGATGTAAAGATACATTTCTCCACTTGGATTAGTATGTGCACTTCATCTATTATTGAAAACAAGCAACTATTCTCCATGTAAGTCATATATAAACCAATAGAAATAATTATACAGCCTCCCCTAGTAGTTTTGTTAACGCCCCTCTTCAACAAACTGTCATGGAAGAAAATAGATTCTTCTTTTATATATTTTTTGTGCCCCTATAGATATTATTTTTGCGCTCTGTTATATATTATTTTGGCGCCCCAATACATATTATTTTTGTGCTCCAATATACATTATTATTGCGCTTTGTTTTTATATTATTTTTGCGCCTTGTTTAGCCCTTTTAATTGTAGCATTGCTTCTACAACTGGTAGAGAATAGATTTCTAATGCTGTTCTCAACAGTAGTTAGGGAGAACTTTAATTCATGCATTTTCAGGAGAACTTTAATGCACACATTTACGGGAGAACTTTTAGTCTGCTATAGATTGACTTACGCCACATAACAGGTGGCAAAGTGGTTTAAGAAGCAGTGGTATGAGCCCTTGATAAATGGGGCTCTATATATTCAGAAATCCAATAGCTAGAGTGGGTGAATAGCTAGAAACGGGTGTTTTATGTTACATCAAGTGAAAGTCATTGTTTCAATAATAAGACAAAAATGCCTGTTATAACCATTTTATTTGCATTATTTCCTGACTGTATTTTTAGTACCCTTTGATGATTAGCAATGTGTGTCTTAGAGATGATTTTAAAGGGGGTGATATATACAAGTAATTTATACAAGCAGAATAAGTATTAACTTTTTTTCCAATTAAAGCTTGTAACAAGATGTTTCTTATCTATGGGAGAAGATTTAACAGTATTCATAAGACGCATATTCATTAAGGAAATTTGTGAATTTAAATGGACACTGAACCCAATTTTTTTTTCATGATTCAGATAGAGCATGACTATGTAAGCAACTTTCTAATTTACTCCTATTATCAATTTTTCTTTGTTCTTTTGCTATCTTTATTTTAAAAGCAGGAATATAAACCTTAGCAGCCAGCCCATTTTACGTTCAGCACTATGGATAGCGCTTGCTTATTGGAAGCTTACATTTACCCACCAATAAGCAAGCATAACCCATGTTCTCAACCAAAAATGGGCCGGCTCCTATGCATCACATTCCTGCTATTTAAATAAAGATAGCAAGAGAACGAAGAAAAATTGATAATAGGAGTAAATTAGAAAGTTGCTTAAAATTGCATGCTCTATCTGAATCATGAAAGAAAAAAATCTGGGTTTAGTGTCCCTTTAAATATCAATTAGAAGACAAAGATCCAGATAAGTGTATTTTGGTTTATTTGCTGTCATATAGTGCTCCAGAAATGGGCTTGCTCCTAAGCATGCATCCTTGCTTTTCAACAAAAGATACCAAAAGAATGAATAGAAATTGGTAATAGACGTAAATTAGAAAGTATGAAATAGAATCTCGATATAACCAAACCTTTGTTTTCTTTTCCAAAAACTGTATTCATTTCACCCCACACATATATTGTTTTTGAGAGGTAAAGTTAAATATGAGCAATTGGATTAAATGGTAAATAGGAAAAATGATAAAGCTACTTGATTTTATTACTTTGTAAATGGAAAAGAACATGCAAAATAAATTATGAGTCTGTTTACTGGGCATTGCCCTCATATGATTATTTTTGAGAACTTGATAATAATAGGTGTCTGTAAATATTTCTTATTTCACATGCCCCTACATTGGGTAAAATTGATTGGGGTTTTATTGGGTCTCTATGTTGCAGTCATAGTGTGGCTATTGACAGTGTTCTGAAGGGCTAGACATTAAGCATCATATATTTCAACAACCTCCATTATACCTAAGATATAGATGGTTCATGATTACTACAGGGCTCAATTTATTAAAGCTGAGGCAGACAGGGGCCCGCAGGTAATCACCATTGCACACGAGCACAATTTTGCGCTCGCGTGCAATCCTGCCCGCGCACAGCCAATCACGCGCGGGCAGATGCTGTTAATCTCTTCAGTCGGACTAGACTGCAGAGATTGAATTTCGCCAACCTAGAGGTTGCGAAGAGGTTAGGGAAGCGGCGGTCTGGTGACTGCTGCTTGTTAAATTACGGCAAGCAAGTTCTTGTGAGAACTTGAAGCCGTAGGGCTTTGATAAATTGAGCCCTTAAAACATCTCTCATGTAAACATGCTTCTTGCGATAAGCAGTTATGATTTTGTTCACTTGCTACATACTCTTCTTGTAATTGATGACCTTTTTGTAGACACCATTGTCTCTTCAGGACAACAAAACATTGCACCACTTTTACCATAAATGAACATTTGGTCATCTTTCTCAAAAGTATTTTTTTCAAATAAAAACCTATTGCAAAACCATTTTTATCAAGTTACAGTACACTTCTGTGCATTTCAAATTTGATTGTTATGTCCTTTTAATTGAAGCTATATGATTTAAAGGGAAATGAAACCCAAGTGTTTTGTTTCATGATTCAGAGCATGCAATTTTAAGCAACTTTCTAATTGACTCCTATTATCAAATGATATTCGTTCTCCTGGTATCTTTATTTGAAAAGCAGAAATGTAAGCTTAGGAGATGGCCCATTTGTGGTTCAGCACCTGGGTAGCCCTTGCTAATTGGCGGCTAATTGTAGTCACCAATTAGAAAGTTGCTTAAAATTGCATGCTCTATCTGAATCACTAAAGAAAAAAAAATGGGTTTAATATACATTTAAGTGGAACCATTAAAAAAAATGTCAGTATAGGATCAACTATAAAAATAAAGTTTAGCTATAAAACATAACATATAACATTATGATGATCACACCAAACTACCACAGGAGACTTTACAGCTTTATACAAATTGAAGAAGTAATTTGTATCTGTTAGTTTTTCATTATCAACTTTCAACCTCAGTGGTTTTCATGTTTCTTTGAGCTACAAATGTATAGAATTGTAAGGACAAATGTCTTCTGTGTTTTGCTTCTTGCCCTCACTAATTACAGTAGGCGCTCAGATGCAATAGCCATTTGTTCAATGCCCTATTTGATCACAGATGAGCAACCCCTTAGGGCATACTTCTGGGCATTGAAGTAACCTATGCCATTATATCCCACATTTCTTGTGTATGATACCTTTTGTTTCTTTTGCTTTGAAGTCTAAATTGAGTTGTTTCTGCTGTCTATAATAAATAGTGTCAAATATATATTCTACTTAATCATCCCCTTGCCAACCTAATTTAGAAAAAGCAAATCTTTATTAGGATGTACAAAAGTTTTACAATTAACTGTGCTGCTGTTGTTATTGCAACATTAGCAAAAACAAAATCTGTTAAATCTAATTGATAGTGATTTTTATAAAGTGATTTCAATTGGGAGCATTAGTGATAGTTTTCCGCATAGTTTTTCCAGTGATTAAAGGGATATGAAACAGTGCTCCTTCTGTTAAAAATATGTTAAATCAAAGTAAACAAAAAACAAAAAAAAATTGTGTTAAAACAGCAAACAACTTATTTGTTTTATTGTGAAATAAGCACTTATAATTTCTCAGTGTAGCCACTGCCTTTAGTGAGATAAGCTACCATTAAAAGACTTATGGTCCAATGATGAAAAAGTATGACACCAAAAATCAGAAAAACCATATTAAGCCTTGCAGGGACAGTCTTGTGGCAATTATCAAGGAAAATGGCTGCCCCTGCGAGTGGTAAGATGTCTCCCATAGAAATAATGAGATCTCTTCTGAATAAAAGTTCACAATGGAGGACACAGGGAGAACCCGGCGCCTGTTTAAAATTTAATTTTGCCCCTAATACAAATCAAATTACGCTTTCAGTGCACAGTACCTTAAAATCATTGTTATTTTCGTATAGATAGGTTTTCCTTTCAGAGTAATTCAAGTTTTGATTATTTTTATAAAAGCTCACCACCTTTTAACTGGCGAGAAAAAAAACCCAGTGAGATCTGTAGGGCGAAAATGTTTAGACAATTACGCTGATTGAATCAGATTGAATCAGCCAATCAGATTCAAGTTCAATCTGATTGGCTGATTGGTTCAGCCAATCGGATTGAACTTGAATCTGATTGGCTGATTCAATCAGCCAATCAGATTTTTCTACCTTAATTCCGATTGGCTGATAGAATCCTATCAGCCAATCGGAATTCGACGGACGCCATCTTGGATGACGTCATTTAAAGGTACCTCATTCGTCGTTCAGTCGTCGGCCGGGATGGATGCTCCGCATTGGAGGAGCGAAGAATGAAGATTGAAGATGCCGCTTAATGGAAGATGCTGCCCGATGGAAGAAGACTTTGCTGCCGCTTGGAGAAAGACATCACCGGGATGAAGAATTCTTCTTTGTCGCTTGATTGGACATCGCCCGGATCGGATGAAGAGTTCTTCCCGGCGGGGTGAATACAAGGTAGGGAGATCTTCAGGGGGGTAGTGTTAGGTTTATTTAAGGGGGGTTTGGGTTAGATTAGGGGTATGTGGGTGGTGGGTTGTAATGTTGGGGGGTGGTATTGTGTTTTTTTTTCAGGCAAAAGAGCAGTTTTCTTTGGGGCATGCCCCCACAAAAGGCCCTTTTAAGGGCTGGTAAGGTAAAAGAGCTTTGAACTATTTTTAATTTAGAATAGGGTAGGGAATTTTTTTTATTTTGGGGGTTTATTATTTTATTAGGGGACTTAGAATAGGTGTAATTAGCTTAAAAATCTTGTAATCTTTTTTTTATTTTTTGCAATTTAGTGTTTTTTTTTTTTTTGTAATTTAGTTTAGCTTATTTAATTGTATTTTTAGATAGATATTTGTAGTTTATTTAATTTATTGATAGTGTAGGTGTATTTGTAACTTAGGTTAGGATTTATTTTACAGGTAATTGGGTAATTATTTTAACTAGGTAGCTATTAAATAGGTAATAACTATTTAATAGCTATTATACCTAGTTAAAATAATTAACAATTTACCTGTAAAATAAATATAAACCCTAACATAGCTACAATGTAATTATTAATTATATTGTAGCTATCTTAGGGTTTATTTTATAGGTAAGTATTTAGATTTAAATAGGAATATTTTAGTTTATAATGTAAATTAGATTTATTTAATAAGAATTTAGTTAGGGGTGTTAGCGTTAGATAGAGTTAATATAGTTAATATAAATACTATAGTAACTATATTAACTATATTAACCCTAATATAATTAGGGTTAATATAGTTAATATATATAATGTAATAACTATATTAACTATAATATACTTAGGGTTAATATAGATAATATAGCTGTCGGCGGGGTAAGTAGATTAAATTAGGGGTTAATAATTTTAATATAGATGGCGGCGGTGTAAGGGGCTTATATTAGGGGTTAATACCATTAATATAGGTGCGGCGGTGTAGGGAGGGCAGGTTATAGGGCAAAAGAGCTGTTAACTTTGGGGCAAAGCCCCGCAAAAGGCCCTTTTAAGGGCTGGTAATAGAGTTTATTACTTTATGGATATTAGATTAGGGGTTAATAATATTAATATAGCTGGCGGCGGTGTAAGGGGTCAGATTAGGGGATAGATCAGTTAGATGGTGGCGGTTTTAGGGGCTCACAGTAGGGGATAGATCAGTTAGATGGTGGCGGTTTTAGGGGCTCACAGTAGGGGGTTAGTTTATGTAGATGGTGGCGGTTTAGGGGTTAAATACTTTATTAGGGATTGAGGCGGGGGATCGCGGTTGACAGGTAGATAGACATTGCGCATGCGTTAGGTTTTATTTAGCAGATCGCGGTTGACAGTTAGATAGACATTGCGCATGCGTTAGGTGTTAGGATTTATTTAGCAGATCGCGGTTGACAGGTAGATAGACATTGCGCATGCGTTAGGTGTTAGGTTTATTTAGCAGCCAGTTTAGGGAGTTACGGGGCTCCAATACTCAGCGTAAGGCTTCTTACGGCTGCTTTTTGTGGCGAGGTGAAAATGGAGTAAGATTTCTCCATTTTCGCCACGTAAGTCCTTACGCTGTATATTGGATACCAAACTGCACGGCTTTGGTATACCTGCCTATGGCCCAAAAAACTACGGGCGACGGCAGAAATATACGCGTGTAACTTCTAGGTTACGCCGTATATAGGATACCAAACCCGCGCAAATATTGCCAGCTTTTGCGTGCGACAATTTTTATCAGATCGACCCCCTAATGAGCATGGGCAAGAAACTATCTGGAGCTAGTGCAAGTGTCAGGAAGTAATGGACCCTGCACAAATGAAGTTAAAAAGAAGAAATAACAGCTAAAATCCTTCTAAATGGCTTAATAATACACAGTACAATTATTTCTATTACGTATAATCCATTGTTTTTTCTTTTAAACAATTCCTCATGATAGCTAGGATGAATCTCCATGGAAAACAAATATCCAGTGGGACCAGGCTTATCCCAGTTCATACAAAGGAAGAGATTTTTAATCCAGAAGCGAATTTCATTAACAGTAATTATGCAGCTTTGGGTAGAACAAAACAGGCTGTTAAAGGGACAGTAAGTCAAAAGTAAACTTTCATGATTCAGACAGAGCAAGCAATTTTATTAAACTTTACAATTTACTTCTTTGATCTAATTTACTTTTTTTTCTTGGTACTCTTTGCTGGAAAGCATATCTAGGATCAACTTACTTATTGGCGGCTGCACACATATGCCTTGTGATTGGCTCACCCAATGTGTTCAGTTAGTTTACAGAAGTGCATTGCTGCTCCTTTAACACATTATATCAAGAGAATGAAGTAAATTTAGTAATATAAGTAAATAGCAAAGTTGTTTAAAATAATTTACTCTACATCACTGGTTTTCAAACCTATCCTCAGGCCTCTCTAACAGGCCAGATTTTGAGGATATCTGAACTGAAGCACAGATGAAATAATCAGCTGATTAGTAAATATGGTTATTTTACCTGCTCTCATTTAAGGTAATCCTGAAAACCTGACCTGTTGGGGAGGCCTGAGGACAGGTTTGAAAACCAGTGCTCTGTATGAATCATGAAAGAAAAATATTTGGGTTTCATGTTCCTTTAAGATTATCTCTAAGGTTATGACAGAGGTACAACCACATTTCTTAACCTAAAATTGGTGTCTAGAAGGTGAGAGAAAACACCAGTTTTACACTATTCAATATAATAAGCTCCCCCCAAGTGCAAATAAGATATTCCTCTTTTCAATAAGGAGTCCTAAGTAGACAGGTGGCCAAGATGGGGGCTGCATTTGCTCCACTTGCATCTTTTGGTGGCATCAATGCTCAGCAATACAATTGATTATTTAATTGAATGCATTTGAATGCATTTTGACAGTTTTTGAATGCATTTTGACAGTTTTTCACAACTAGAGGGCATTAGTTAGTGTGTGCCATATAGATAACATTGTGCTCATGCCCGTGGAGTTACCTAGGAGTCAGCACTGATTGGCTAAAATGCAAAGTCTGTCAAAATAACTGAAATAAGGGTCAGTCTGCAGAGGCTAAGATACAAGTTATTCACAGGGGTAAAACGTATATTATTATAACTGTGTTGGCTATGCAGAACTGGGGAATGGGTAATAAAGGGATTATCTATCTTTTTAAACAATAACAATTCTGGTGTAGACGGTCACTTTAAGTCATCATTATAAAACTCTGTTCTAAAGAATGTCCACTTTATGACTAATTGCTCTTTTTACCCATTTTATCTCTTTTTAGTACTCATTTCTGTTATTCACAAAGGCTGACATAACTAGCTGTTTTCCTCCTATGACATAAACAAGCTTGGGAAAAAATTGGTGTGGCACATTTAGTATAATTTGTGCAACTACAGAAGTTGCAACTACCTATTTAAATTTTAATGATCAAATATGATACATGTTTATTTAATACTATTTAATCCACTACATTTTACATATAAAAACATTCTTCTTTTTATATGAACTCTTCAGTTAGCCATCATATTTTCATATATAAAATGATGATGACTATTAATATTATTATTATAACTTATTTGTTAAGTTAATTTACCCCTTGCCAACCTGATTTTTAAAAAGCAAATCTATATTAGTATATACTCAAGTTTTCCCATTAACTGTGCTGCCCATGTTAATGTAGCATTAGCAAGAACTAAACAAATATCTGTTTACAATTCTAATTTATATAGTTATTTTTATATAGTGATTTCAATGGGATCATTAGTGATAGTTTTTCACTTGGTTTCTCCAGTGATTAAAGGTAGTGGTAGGATTCAGCCTGTTCTTAAGAACCTGTTCCTAAAATGTATAAAGTGTAAAGGTTTTGTATTATGGAGAAGTTAGAGAACCTGTTTCCAAAATTTCAGAAATCCCACCAGAACTTGTTGCTAAAATTTCGGAATCTCACCACTGATTAAAGGGATATGAAACCGTTCTCCATTTGGCTCCGATGATTGGAAGTGCCACAAGGCGGAGAGATATTCAAAAAGGATACGCAAGATGGTGAAATATTCTAAGTGGCTGATATGAGTGTTTAAAGGCAGTATGGCTGAAAAGTGGTTTACTATACATCACAATGGGTGGCGACACTGGCAGCATTGCTACCTACACTGACGATGTAAAGTAAAATATTCCCTTTAAATATTTCACTAAACAAAATAAATATACCTATTAACCCCTAAACTGACATAAGTCCCCTCCGCAAACTATTCCTACACTAATTAACCCCTAACTGCCAATAGCCCACCGCAAACTACCTCTACACTACTTAACCCCCTAACTGCTACTACTCCATGGCAAACTACCCCTACACTACTTAACCCCTAACCACCAATAACCCACCACAAACTACATATAATTAACATATGTATTGATTATTTATTGACTAGTGGAGTCATTTTTATTCCCAGCACAGTTATTCTTTTTTTATATTTCTTTTTACATTTTGAGGTGCCATTCTCTTTAATTATATTAAAACGATATATAACATGTGTGTATGTGTGTGTCAAATGGATTACAAGTATTGCTTCAGACGTGAGGAAAAATTGGAAAAGTTTGTGTTTTTTAACATATTGTTAGTGCAATAAAAAGATACCACTACAGAATTGTTGGGTTAACACAGCTACTCCAAGTAACATATATTGCTATATAAAGATTAGAAAATGTTTGTGCTATCCAAACATTATTTTTCTAGACATATTAATTAAAAGCCCTATGACAATTTTGTTATATAACATTTTTATCTTGCACAACTAAAATGCTTTTCATCATAAATAATTACACTACAAAGCTTGTCATAGGTTTCTATAATATGTGTTTTAAGCATAAAAAATCACACTGTTCCTTACAAAGCTAAACATCATGCAGGGTTTCATACAGAAGCCTTTCTCTTTGCGTCACCTCTTTACAAGGATGAGACATCAGTGACTTTCAGGGGGGGGGGGTGGCAAATATCCCCCCCCCCGCAATTTTGGTCTTTATATCTCAATGTAAGTAGCACCTGCTTACTATTATTTTTACTATAGTCACAAATTCCCAAATCAGGAATCCTAAACTCCAAACTTATTCTGACATCCAGACTTTTTAAATGAATATTTAAAAAAAAAAAAAAAATGATCCAAAATCACTTTATACCCCAATTGTAAGTCACAATTTTCTCTCAATGTGTTTGTTCGGGTTTTTTTTTGTATTCTGAAATGCAAATGATAGTCTATTTTTATTTAAAACAAATATTTATTTTATGATTACAGTACTGTACTATCCTTCTTATGGTACTATATATACTAAAGTATTAGAAATAATATAAAACTACCTTTAGGTTATATGTATAAGCTGTATTATAATATGGTACTATATATACTAAAGTATTAGAAATAATATAAAACTACCTTTAGGTTATATGTATAAGCTGTATTATAATATGGTACTATATATACTAAAGTATTAGAAATAATATAAAACTACCTTTAGGTTATATGTATAAGCTGTATTATAATATGGTACTATATATACTAAAGTATTAGAAATAATATAAAACTACCTTTAGGTTATATGTATAAGCTGTATTATGACATGTAAATATTGCCTATATGAGATGTTATTGTTTTCGAAACTTGGTTCCAGTCCCAAGCAGTTTACATAAAGGGTTTTCTACCTATATTATCATCATCATCATCATTTATTTGTAGAGCACCAACTGGATTCACTGTTTTGATGCTAATTTAAAATAATGTGCAGCATTTGTATGTTGTTTGTATGTAAGGGATACTAAACCTAAATTTTTTTCTTTAATGATTCAGATAGAGCATGCAATTTTAAGCAAATTTGTATTTAATCCTATTATCAATTTTTATTTGTTCTCCTGCTATCTTTATTTAAAAAGCAGGAAAGTAAAGCTTACGAGCCAGCCTATTTTGGTTCAGAAACTGGGTTTTGCTTGCTTATTTGTTTGCTAAATGTAGCCACCAATAAGCAAGCACTATCCAGGGTGCTGAACCTAAAATGGGCTGGCTCATAAGATTTAAATTCATGCTTTTTAAAAATAGATAGCAAGAGAATGAAGAAAAATTGATAGTAGGAGTAATTTAGAAAGTTGATTAAAATTTCATGCTCTATCTGAATCATGAAAGAAAAATTTGGGTTAAGTATCCCTTTAAGCAACTGTCTCCTCCTGCACATGTTGTCACTGATTTAATTGTGCTCAGGGCATTTGTTTATTTATTGCTCCTACATGAAAAAAATTCTGTGGACGTCCATATGAGACATCATGAACAGAGTTTGACATCAAAGGATTTGAACCATATATTTAAGTACCAGTGTGGGGTGCTTAGCTTGGAGGCTCGTCATGTAGTGACCGTTTCTATTTTTCTTCCATACCCAACAGCAATGCTAGGAAAATAATTGAAGGCTAATTATGAAGCCTATGGAGTTACTGTTACCCCCTACATAATAGCTCTTTTATATATGAATGTGCCCCATTAGGAACCCTGCTGACTTATCAATTGCAAAGCTACATGTAGATGCATTTTAAATAAGACAGTATACCATAATACTCAAAGAGAACAGTAACTGCATAATTAATTAATGATGAAAGTTAAATGGATAAATCAAACCATTGAATTATTTAAACTTGTATGTCATTAATCTTAATCACATCAGTAATTTATAACATAAAAAGTTGCTTATTTTATACAATGATTTGTAGAGATATCATGCAGAGAAATTTTTACCACTAACTGTTTCCCTTGTGCTTTTTTGCTAATTTGGTCTTTTTCTGAAGGTCACTTTTGTTCTATAATAATATATATCCTGCTGCTAAAAATTTGTAATGCTCTAATTTGGTACCAAGTTTCTTGATCATTGAACTGATCGCATTATATTTTGTAAATACTTTCCTTGTATGATTAAGGGTTGTGTACACGAAACGTCACTGTATTAACCCCAGTATGTGGAAATAAAGACTTGTATGTGCTTTAAGGTGCTGCCTTTTTGTTGACTTGTAAATACTTTCCTAGGTAGAAGTAGTATTGAAGTTGTTATTGCTTACTGGCTGATAGATACAGCTCTCACAACCTTATTGGTGGGACTCATTGATTGAAACCTGAGAAGAAAATGTTGGTTTATTTAGGACAGGAACATACATTTTTAAAATAAATGCTAATACTTTTCAAAATGTTTATTTTCAATTAAATAAAATAAATAGTAAAATAAATAATGACTACAATGCCCATCGGCTAGATTACAAGTCTTGCGTTAGGGTTAAAAAGCAGCGTTGGCCGGTCCCAACGCTGCTTTTTAACACCCGCTGGTATTACGAGTCTTGAAATGACAGGCTCACCACTCACTTTTTTGGCCAGACTCGGAAATACCGCAAATCCACTTACATCAATTACGTATCCTATATTTTCAATGGGACAGCATAGCGCCGGTATTACGAGTCTGACCAAAAGTGAATGGTACACCCTCTCCTGTCAAGCCTGGTACTGTATTTTAAAGTCAGTAGTTAAGAGTTTTACACTACAACGCCGTAGCATAAAACTCTTAACTAAAGTGCTAAAAATTACAGTAACACCCATAAACTACATATTAACCCCACATCGCCGCCACTATAATAAATATATTAACCCCATAAACCGCCGCACTCTAACATCGCAAACACTAGTTAAATATTATTAACCCCTAATCTGCCATCCCTAACATTGCCGCCACCTACCTACATTTATTAACCCCTAATCTGCCGCCCCCAATGTCGCCGCCACTATATTAAAGTTATTAACCCTAAATCTAAGTCTAACCCTAACACCCCCTAACTTAAATATAATTACAATAAATCTAAATAAAATTACTACACTTAACTAAATAATTCCTATTTAAAACTAAATACTTACCTATAAAATAAACCCTAAGCTAGCTACAATATAACTAATAGTTACATTGTATCTAGGTTAGGGTTTATTTTTAATTTACAGGCAACTTTGTATTTATTTTAACTAGGTACAATAGTTATTAAATAGTTATTAACTATTTAATAACTACCTAGTTAAAATAAAGACAAATTTACCTGTAAAATAAAACCTAATCTAAGTTACAATTACACCTAACACTACACTATAATTAAATTAATTAACTAAATTAAATACAATTAATTACAATTAAATAAAATTATCTAAAGTACGAAAAAAAAAAAACACTAAATTACAGAAAATAATAAAATAATTACAAGATTTTTAAACTAATTACACCTACTCTAATCCCCCTAACAAAATAAAAAAGCCCCTCAAAATAAAAAAAGCCCTACCCTACACTAAATTACAAATAGCCCTTAAAAGGACCTTTTGCGGGGCATTGCCCCAAAGTAATCAGCTCTTTTACCTGTAAAAAAAAAGTACAAATACCCCCCAACAGTAAAACCCACCACCCACATAACCAACCCTACTCTAAAACCCACCCAATCCCCCCTTAACAAAACCTAACACTAACCCCTTGAAGATCACCCTACCGTGAGAAGTCTTCACCCAACCGGGCAGAAGTGGTCCTACAGACGGGCAGAAGTCTTCATCCAACTGGGCAGAAGTGGTCCTCCAGATGGGCAGAAGTCTTCATCCAGATGGCATCTTCTATCTTCATCCATCCGGCGCGGAGCGGGTCCATCTTAAAGACATCCGACGCGGAGCATCCTCTTCAAACGACGGCCGACGACTGAATGAAGGTTCCTTTAAATGACGTCATCCAAGATGGCGTCCCTTCAATTCCGATTGGCTGATAGAATTCTATCAGCCAATCGGAATTAAGGTAGAAAAAATCCTATTGGCTGATCCAATCAGTCAATAGGATTGAGCTGGCATTCTATTGGCTGTTTCAATAAGCCAATAGAATGCCAGTTCAATCCTATTGGCTGACTGCATCAGTCAATAGGATTTTTTCTACCTTAATTCCGATTGGCTGATAGAATTCTATCAGCCAATCGGAATTATATGTTATTAATAAGATATACATATTTTAAGACATGTAATTGAAAGACTGTTTTATGGGACTGTGTTCACTTAGGACGCAACCTCATGTTCTCCTCTTATGCAGTCAACAGAAGATTATTTTTTGAAGTGTCAGTCCAATTTCATTCAGAATCACTATCCAGCTCTGAAATTCAAATCAAGTTTTCACTGAGCAGCACATTTTTAATTTCAATAATAGAAAAATAAGAGAGCACCACTATAGCACATAAATGTGGCAAACAATATGAAAACCAGAAGTATAACCCAAGGCGTTACTCACACTTTCCTATGCACCTGATATCAAAGCCTCTCAGTTTACAACTACCAAACTGCTCCTGACTCCACAAACTTCTGGATAGTAATGTATGGCAGGCCCATATATCAGTATAGTATAATGTAAAAGTATTTTAATTGAAATAACATTAAAAGATTAAAACCATAACGCATTTCCCAGCTGTTTCATCAGGTGTAATCTGAAACAGTATGCACTATCCAAAAATATCCGAAAGAACCAATCACAGTTCTTTCTTACTTAACTAATAACATTACTATTAACTATTTCACCACTTGAAATGATCTGATATTTATAATGAATAACCCCTTATACAATATTGATTAAATGCAGTCATAGATATATTAAATAACCATTCCCTTTGTAAACTAATCACCCAAAGTATGGCTAAGATATCAGATGGATACATTTAAAAGCCACTTAAGGTAAGAAACCTCACATGACTTACTTCCTCATCACACGATTACTACATCATGTATGGGAAGCCAGAAGGATCAGCTAGTAACAACACGGTTGGCAAGCAACTAGAGGTGTGCACGGGCGAAAAATTCAGTTTGAATACTCATTGCTCGTGCTATTCATTATTTCTCTTGTTATAAACTAAATAAATACCAACCATTAGTGAAACATTTACATTAGTTTTTGTTAAACAGATGTCAATGTTCATTTGCTATGCTGGAGATACACTCTAATCCCGATCCTTCTGCACAGAGCCCTTGGCATGCCCTAATAGGAGACTCTCATCTAGATTACGAGTTTTGAGCGCTATAGGGAAAGTAAAGAACGCCACAAAAGTGGCGTTATTTAACCCCCTATAGCGCTACCACTACAAGTTTAAAAAAACCCGGATTGCGCGGGCGATATGGAGATTTTGAGCTCCATACCGCACCCAAATACAAGCAGTGTTTTGACATGCTCGTGCACCCTTTCCCCCTAGACATCAATGGGGAGAGCTGGCAAAAAAAAGCCTAACACCTGCGATCGCGGAAACAAAAGCTCCGTAACACAGCCACATTGATTTCTATGGGGAAAAAGAAAATACAGTTTAAACCTAACACCCTAGCATAAACTCTGAGTCTAAACACCCCTAATCTGCCGCCCCCAACATTGCCGACACTTACATAATGTTATTAACCCCTAATCTGCCGCTCCCGATATCGCCGCCACCTAAATAAAACTATTAACCCCTAATCTGCCGCTCCCGATGTCACCGCCACTATACTAATGTTATTAACCCCAATTCCGCAACACCCCAACATCGCCGCAACTATATTAAAGTTATTTACCCCTATTTTGCCGCTCCCCAACATCGCCACAACTAAATAAAGTTATTAACCCCTAAACCTCTGGCCTCCCACATCACTAATAGTTATATTGTAGCTAGCTTAGGTTTTATTTTTATTTCACAGGTAAGTTTGTATTTATTTTAACTAGGTAGACTAGTTAGTAAATTAGTAAAATTAGTAGTAAAAACTACCTAGCTAAAAAAATACAAACTTACCTGTGAAATAAAACCTAAGCTGCCTTACACTTAAACCTAACATTACAAAAAATAAAAAAACATTAAAAAAAACAACAAAAAACTACCATTACAAAAAATTTAAAAAACAAACGAAATTATCAAAAAAAAATAAAGATTATTCCTATTCTAATACCCTTTTAAAAAAAAAACCCACCCCAAAATAAAAAAGCCTAATCTAGAATAAACTACCAAAGGCCCTTAAAGGGGCCTTTTTGGGGGTCCTTAAAAGGGTCTTTTGTAGGGCATTGCCCTGAGATAAACAGCTCTTTTGCTCCAAAACAAATAAAAACACCCCCTAACACTATACAAACCCCACCCCCCAAACTACCAAGGGCCCTTAAAAGGGCCTTTTGGGGGCCCCTTAAAAGGGCCTTTTGTAGGGGATTGCCCTAAGTTAAACAGCTCTTCTGCTAAAAAAAAAAACACCCCCTAAAAATATACAAACAAATTACCAAAAAAAAAAAAAAAAAATCCTATTCTAATACCCATAAAAAAAACCCCCAAAATAAAAAAAAACGAATCTAGAGTAAACTACCAATGGCCCTTAAAATAGCCTTTTGTAGGGCATTGCCCTAAAGATAGCAGCTCTTTTAGTTATTTTTTTTTTACAAAGACCCACTAACATTGCAAACCCCCCCCCCAAACCCACAAAATAAAAAACTATCTAAAACACCTAAGCTACCCATTGCCCTGAAAAGGGCATTTGTATGGGCATTGTCCTTAAAAGGGCATTTAGCTCTTTTACTGCCCAGACCCTAACTAAAAAAAAAAGCCCACTCAAAAAAACCCTTTAAAAAACACTAACCCCCTGATGATCCACTTACAGTTTTTGAAGTCCTGATCCAGGCGACGAGAAGTTTTTATCCAGGCGGCCTCTTCAATCTATATCCCGGTGGCGAAGTCCTAATCCAAGTGTGCGAGAAGTCTTCATCCAGGCGGCCTCTTCAATCTTCATCCAGGTGGCATCTTCTATATTCATCCCGGAGGCGTGGAGCAGGTCCATCCTGAAGACATCCGGTGCAGAGCTTCTTCTTCATACGGTCGCCGCCGTACACTGAATTTTCAATGCAAGGGACGCGATTCAAAGTGGCGTCCCTTGCATTCCTATTGGCTGAACAATTTGAATCAGCCAATAGGAATTAGGGCTGCTAAAATCCTATTGGCTGTTAAAATCGGCCAATAGGATTTAAGCAGCTCTCATTCTATTGGCTAATTTGAATTAGATAAGTAGTGTTAGGATTTTTTTAATGTGTAGTTTAATTTTATTTAATTGGTAGTTAGTTTAATTTTAGTTTAATAATTATATTAGTTTAATTGTTAGTTTACACTTAGTTTTTTTAATTTGACAGGTAAGTTTTAATTTAATTTAAGATAGGGAAATTGTAATTTTAATATAAAGTTAGGGGGGCGTTAGTTTTAGGGGTTACTAGTTTAAATTAGTTTATTGTGATGTGGAGGGCTTTCGGTTTAGGGGTTAATAGGTTTATTTAGTATATTTCATTGTGGGGGGCTTGCGGTTTAGGGGTTAATATGTTTATTATAGTGGCGGCGGTGTAGGGCTTAATAACTTTAGTATAGTGGGGGCGATGTAGGTGGACGGCAGATTAGGGGTAAATAATATTTGAATAGTGTTTGCGATGCGGAAGGGCAGTGGTTTAGGAGAGATCCTGTCATTTTAGGCTGTAACGCTCGCTTTTTAGCCAGAACGCAAAACTCGTAATACCAGCGCTATGGGAATCCCATTGAAAACATCATTTTTAGGAGTGCGGGACTGACGTTGCGGTACATGCTAAAAGGCTTGCGGCACAGCTATACCGACAAGACTTGTAATGGTGGTGGTGCTGTTTTAACGCTGAAAATACCATATTTTCAGCTTTAAAAGAAGAACGCACTAAATAAACTTCTCCTTTAGTGCAGGCCCCGGTCCCTCCACGCTAAGCCTCCTATTAGCGTGACCTGGGATCTGTGAAGAAGACGATGGGATTAGCATGGCTCCCCATCGCGCTAAAGGTAAGTATTTTAATTATTTAAAGGAAACGCATGAATACTAATGAATTCAGCATTATTAATTAGTTTTCTTTAATTTTCCTGCTGCATTCATTCAGATATTTATTTGGTGGAAACTAGACAAATATCCATGTAAAATATCTAATGATCCTTTTTTAGTCTTTAAACATACATAAGCAAGATGGAAATTAAATTGATTTTGTTGCACAATGTTTGGTATACTGCCATTAAAGGGGTATTTAATTAAAGGTTTTTGAAAATTCTGAATTATCTGGCAACAGTTACCTCACTGCAAAAATTATGTGAATGGTGTAGTTGATTATGTTACTCTGCTTATAATGGTGTTGTAATGCATTGGAAAGAATATTGTCAGTATGACATGTTAGGGATAGGATTTCAGGTTTGAATTGGGGTTATTGTAGCGTTTAGTGTTAGGATTGCTGTTAAGGTTAGGCACAGGACCGCTTATGGGCAATGGTAAATGTGGGCAGCGGGTTGCTGCCCGCCAGAGGAGAAGCCGGGCGACAATGGCGAATATGTACACGTATGTCAACCACTGGATGATAAATGGAGCCCATAGTGTGAACTTAAATGGAGCTGAAAGAGAGAGGGAGAATAGAGGCTTTGTTTTGGAGGCACAGGTGGTGAAAGTAGAATGTCCATACTACAACCCTCTTTCACTAAGACTTGCAGTGTGGAGAGTGTGACAGGAGAAACAGTGTCAGAGGTTGGGAGTCAGATTTCAGTGATAACATGAAGGTTGAAGGATTTAAAGATGAAAAGTTTATTAAAGTGCCCTTAGTTTGTTGAAAACAGAGTGTACTTTCTAGGGAGCTTGTAAGGTTGTGGGTGAAATCAATGGTATACGGCTGCATAGGCTGTGTGTTTTTTGAGGGTGTCAGACAATATTTGAAAGATATTTCCTTGGCTGTCTCAATCGGTCAGTAGGAGAGTCAATGATACAGAAAATAAGTAGGAATTGGATATAAATTAGTATGTATGTTTCCTTCAGCATGAAAGAGGAGGAGGCAGTTTCCTAAAAAAGGTGATTGGTAGATACTAGATAACCACAAAAATTACTGTGGATTAATGGGGGTTATAGTGATATATTTGAAAAATATAAATTAGAGAGCTGAACATTTTAATGGTTATATAGAAATGTCACTAATGTAGGATTCTAACATGTGTACATGTCTTTTTCAATTTATTTAAAAGTAAAACTGTATCTGGCTCTATCTATCTATCTATCTATCTATCTATCTATCTATCTATCTATCTATCTATCTATGTATCTATCTATCTATCTATCTATCTATCTATCTATCTATCATCTATCTATCTATCATCTATCTATCTATCTATCTATCTATCTATCATCTATCTGTCTGTCACAGTCTTTCTATCTATTATCTATCTATTTATTTATCCATCTATCTATGTATTATATATCTATTTATCTTTCTATATGTCTGTCTATCTGTCTATCATCTATCTATCAGTCCATCTGCCTACCAATCTGTCTGTCTTTAACTGGGGCAAGGCCTGATACTTGCTGTGGGTAAAAAAGAGAACAAGAACACAAAACAAAAGTTAAACTGATATAGGAGAAGGAGAGACATAACAGAGAAACAGAGAATAATTTAGAAAAACAGGAAAATACATCAGCAGGAAAATAAACTAGAGCGGAGGACTAATTTCTGTACAAAAAGTCCAAGTTTTTAAATTAAATAACTATTATTTGACTGTTCTAGGTCATTGTATTCAGGCTTCTCAAAAAGACCATTATTCCCTGACACAGGATCATCAATAATAGGGAACCCTGTTGTTTGGCAAGAGATGGCAAAAATGTAGTTTATTTAATAGAATTGCATAAATATTTTCAGCCACAGTATTAATTGCATTGTGTTCACATTAAATAGCATCCTCTTTGTTATACATATAAAATAGGCTAAGATTTATTGCAAATATAAATGAACTACCTCTTAACCTTTTCCTGTATGCTTTCCTGTCTAATTAGCCTTTTTTCTCAGGGTCACCTTTGTTCTGAGATAATGGATATTCTGCTGTGCAATATTTGTATTGCATTAAATCTGGTGTCATATTTTCGGAACGTTGAGCAGCATTTACTTTACTTGTGTGAATCATGGTTCATTTTCTATCATACATTTAATTCATGCATTAGGTTATTTAAAGGAACAGTATGCTGTAAAAGTTTCCCCCCTTTTTTTAATACAAATACCTCCGTTACCTTATTTTGGTAGTTTAACTAACTGATTTTGCCTGTGGTATTCCCACCTATGCTGAAAATCTAAATACTTAAGTATTGACTATAGAAACATAGCCATTAGAAAAAAAACGAGAAAAAAAAACCGCATTCCCTGAGGGAGGTAGAAGAGATAAGTAATAAAATGTTAATTTTGGGGGGGGGGGGGGGGGGGGTGCCTAGGCAGGGGCCATGACAGGTCGCATTTTCTAAGGCTCTGGAAGAGAACAAAATAATCCGCCGATTATGCTGTGAACACAAAAGCTAAAATCCCCCTTTCTGAGTGAATACTCACAATTGTGGCGGCACTTTATGCGTGCCCTTCACGGCGTGTCGGGACCGTTGTGAGTCGCCCGACAGACACCCCCAGGCAGATGACGTCACTGTCAATGCTCCAATGCGCTGTCGGCAGTATCGGTCTATGAGATCTCCTTGGGCTCAGCTGGAACTGGCAGCATTCAGTATCACCATGGGAGTGTGCAAATGGTAACCCGCTAAAGTTCAGAATCTGCACAACATCCAAGTTCAGATTCTGAACTTTAGCGGGTTACCATTTGCACACTCCCATGGTGATACTGAATGCTGCCAGTTCCAGCTGAGCCCAAGGAGATCTCATAGACCGATACTGCCGACAGCGCATTGGAGCATTGACAGTGACGTCATCTGCCTGGGGGTGTCTGTCGGGCGACTCACAACGGTCCCGACACGCCGTGAAGGGCACGCATAAAGTGCCACCACAATTGTGAGTATTCACTCAGAAAGGGGGATTTTAGCTTGTTATTTATCCTCACATCCAAACGATACTGCTTTATGGGTCTGGCGCCTCTCTTTCTATCTTTTTTGTACATCTAGGATTCCTCTGGGAGTTCGTCTGGAGAGTGCAGCCTTTGCATCAAGCCCACCGGAACGGAACCAATACCTAGCAGCGCACCTCTTGAGGATAGCTGGATTATCCTTACTTAACGAACACAAAAGCATCCAGATCAACAGACACTACTACGAGAATCTTTGATCCAAACTACACAGATATATATGTCTTGCTGTATTTATGACCTTCCTGCCGAGATCTGGGCCATTGTGACTTTAGGCAATGGCCAACTACAAGATTCATTACCCTCCCCCGGGCCACAGGGTTTATAGCCATGATATGGCTTAGCTAAATAAGGAGGAAACTCACAAAGAAATATGCACTCTTCTTGCTAACCTAGAGCAACAAATAACACATCACTTTTGACAGCCTCACCTCGCTACTACAGGGGACTGACCTAGAGGATCCATTTCTGCAAATTGCAAGCAAAAGGCCTGCTACACAAACCTACCACTGGTTAAATGCACTCGCTGATAATGGAGAGCCGTTATACCAAGATGCCCTGACTAAGGAAGAGGTAGACCGAAGGGAGGAAATAGCTGTAACCCAATCTGCTCATCTCAGTTGGCCAGCGGGAGTTAGGCTGAAACCCTGTGCACATTCACCCTCTATGGCTGTCCAGGGCGATGTGGCTGGTCCCCTGGAAAATCGGGTAGAAAATCCCAGTTATATAGCACAGGGTAAGGCTATACTCCGGATTACACCACGATGTGAGAGAGCCGGTGTGCGGCTGGTTATTCCCGGGTGCAGACTTCACTATGACACTGAAAAAGAAGATAGCTGAGAACACTCCTCACGCTTGGATCTAGCCATCTGCATACCGGGGAGTCTTCTTGTTGGATACGGTGAGCTTCACAGAGGGTCTTTTAGATCTTATGAATATAGCGACAGTCAGGAACGCCACCCACCCTCAGGCTTCATCACTTACATTCTGGGAGTACATCTTGCCAGACAGACTATGCTCAATAGAGCCCATGTGTAGGTGTGTCTATATACAGATAGACATACGATAAAGACTGTGTATAAAAAGGGATAAGAAAAGGAGGTCTGATTTCCCTGTAAGCTCAGCCTTTTTAAGGGTTGTGGTTTCAAAGAACACAACTAGTTATTTTATATACACTTATAATTATAAAAGAGCATTTTGCCATACATTTTAAACAATACAGCTGGTATAACAAATCATTGAAAACAATTTTACAGTACACTGCCTCTTTAAGCTGCTATGGATTTGTAAGTTGCATCATACATTGGTGAAATGTAGTATTTCAGTTACATGTGTTTTAAAGGAGTGAAACCTCACATACTGACAAACAAGGTCACATCAAAGCACTTAAAGTGCCATTGAACATGTTGAGATCTGTGCATATCCTAAAAAGACTAATTAAGTAAAAATAGTTAAAAAAAACATTGTTTAAAAATTGATGACTACAATTTTAAAATAATTTTCAAAAATAACCAAAATTGCTTACAAAGCCATGCTGTATGGAGTAGTCTGATCCACCCCCATATCAGTGTTTAGCTTCAAAAACACAGGCCTACTTATAAAGCCGTCAACTTACTTGCATTCAACGGCACCAATACGCTCGCCTGACATCGCCTAACATCGCTGCCGCTAACCTGAATACGCTCTCCATAGTTACCAAAAAAGCTGTCAAAAAGCCTCGCACCAAGTACGGGGCGATGAGCAGTGGACTGTTGTTAAATAACAGTCATCGATCTCGCTGCTCTTCGGCTTTTTCCCAGCTTTATTTGTATACTGTCACTAAGCACCGCCACTATACTAAACTGTTTAATCCGTATACCGTCGCTCCCGGACCCCGCCGCAACTAAATAAAGTTATTAACCCCTATCCTGCTGCTCCCAGAGCCTACCACAACTCTAATAAAATTATTAACCCCTATTCCTCTGCTCCCGGAGCCCACTGCCACCTACATTATACTTATTAACCCCTAATCTGCCACCCCCTATACCGCCGCCACCTACATAAAGTCATTAACCCCTATCCTGCCGCTCCCGGAGCCCACCGCAACTAAATAAATGTATTAACCCCTAAACTGTCAGCCCCCCACATCGCCATAAATTAAATTAAACTATTAACCCCTAAACCCGCTAACTTTATATTAAATATTAAATCATCCCTATCTTATAATAAATTTAAACTTACCTTTGGATTTAAATAAAACTATATTAAACTATTAATTAACCTACCCTAACTATTATACTAAAATTCCATTAAACTATATTAAATTAATAATTAACCTACCCTAACTATTATAATAAAATTACATTAAACTATATTAAACTAATAATTAATCTACCCTAACTGTTATACTAAAATTACATTAAACTATATTAAACTAATAATTAATCTACCCTAACTATTATAATAAAATTACATTAAACTATATTAAACTAAAAATTAATCTAACCTAATTTTTATACTAAAATTACATTATACTACAAATTAAATTAACTATATTATATATTTAAATACCTAACCCTAATCAAATAATTTAAATCTACGCTAACAAATTACTAAATTACCAAAAACTAACAACTAAATTACAAAAAATAACAAACACTAAGTTACACAAAAAAATAAACACTAAGTAACAAAAAATAAAAAAGAAATGATCAAAGATTGAAACTAATTACACCTAATCTAAGGGCCCTATGAAAATAAAAAATCCCCCCAAAATAAAAAAAATCCCCTAACCTACAATAAACTACAAATAGCCCTTAAAAGGGCCTTTTGCGGGGCATTGCCCCAAAGAATTCAGCTCTTTTACCTGTAAAAAAAAAATACAAATACCCCCCCAACAGTAAAACCCACCACCCACACAACCAACCCCCCAATTAAAAAGCTAACTCAAAAAATCTAAGCTCCCCATTGCCCTGAAAAGGGCATTTGGATGGGCATTGTCCTTAAAAGGGCATTAAGCTCTATTGCAGCCCAAGTCCTAATCTAAAACTAAAACCCACCCAATAAACCCTTAAAAAATCCTAACACTAACCACAGAAGATTTATTTACAGTTTTGAAGATCCGACATCCATCCTCCAAGAAGCCGGGAGAAGTCCTCAACGTAGAGGCCGAAGTCTTCATCCAAGCCCGCCGAAGTCTTCATCCAGACGTCATCTTCTATCTTCATCCATCCGGCACAGAGCGGCTCCATCTTCAAGACATCAGACGCGGAGCATCCTCTTCTTTCTGACGACTACCGTTAAATGAAGGTTCCTTTATATGACGTCATCCAAGATGGTGTCCCTTAGATTCCGATTGGATCAGCCAATAGAATGAAAGCTCAATCCTATTGGCTGATTTCAATAGACAATAGGATTTTTTCAACCTTAATTCCGATTGGCTGATAGAATTCTATCAGCCAATCGGAATCTAAGGGACGCCATCTTGGATGACATCATTTAAAGGAACCTTCATTCGTCCGTATTCGTCGGAAAGAAGAGTATGCTCCACATCGGATGTCTTGAAGATGGAGCCGCTCCGCGCCGGATGGATGAAGATAGAAGATGCCGTCTGGATGAAGACTTCTGCGGGCTTGGATGAAGACTTCGGCCGCTTCGTTGAGGACTTCTCCCGGTTTCTTGGAGGATGGATGTCAGATCTTCAAAACTGTAAGTAAATCTTCTGGGGTTAGTGTTAGGATTTTTTAAGGGTTTATTGGGTAGGTTTTAGTTTTAGATTAGGACTTGGGCTGCAATAGAGCTAAATGCCCTTTTACGAGCAATGCCCATCCAAATGCCCTTTCCAGGGCAAAGGGGAGCTTAGATTTTTTGAGTTAGCTTTTTATTTAGGGGGGTTGGTTGTGTGGGTGGTGGGTTTTACTGTTGGGGGGTATTTGTATTTTTTTTTTTTACAGATAAAAGAGCTGATTTCTTTGGGTCAATGCCCCGTAAAAGGCACTTTTAAGGGCTATTTGTA